>NC_057805.1:446301646-446441618 GCF_018294505.1 Triticum aestivum | reverse complement strand
ATCGATCGGCTTCAGTTAGCAGCAGTAGCGAAGGAATCGCTCGATCGGGTTCAGTTAACAGCCATCGATCGATCGCTCGGGTTCAGTAACGCGTAGCCTGCAGTGCAATCGCTCGGGTTCAGTTAGAGCCCAACGCCTCGCTCGGGTTCAGTTAGAGCCAATGCCTCGCACACACGCGCGTACGTGTACGAGAGAAACGCGCATCGCTCGGCCCCCGACCTCCCACCGTAACCAGGAAATCCCAGAAATTTTCCTCCCCCTCGCTTCTACCACGGTTTTTTCCGTCATGGACGGCCCAAAGAATGTCATGCAGCTGCGTCTCCGGCCCGCCCAGGACGAAAAGCCCATTTTCTGTCATGATTTTTTGTCATAGAAGTAGGAGCCCACCACATCTATGATAATACCGGGTTTTGTCACAATTATCGTCATAGAAGTGTCATATGTGTGACAGAAAAAAATTCGTTCGGCCCAAAATGTCACGGATGTGTCTTTTTTTGTAGTGCATGATGCTTGCCAACTAAAGAGTAGGTTGGAATGAGAAGGAATACTACTGACTCTTGCATAAAAGTAAAAGATAGGCCCTTCACAGAGGGAAGCAGGGATTTGCAGAGGTGCCAGAGCTCGAAGCAAAAACAGAGATGAAAATGATTTTGGGAGGTATGCTTTCATTGTCAACATAACGACCAAGAGTTCCCAATATCTTCCATTCTAGATACATTATAGGCGGTTCCCACGCACAAAGGTAAAGTTTTTCTCCCCCTCCACCAACATTCACACTCCAGGGCTTGTCCGAAACAACGGGTGCCGTCCAACTATCAACATTCCTGGGGGAGTTTTGTTTAAATTATTTGCGATTTTGTTTCTGATCCTTTGATCATAGGACTGGGCATCCCAGTTACCAGCCATTTTCTCATGAATGATGAGCGGAGTCCACTCATCATGAGAATAACCCACCTAGCATGGAAGATACTGACAGCCCCTAGTCGCTACATGAGCGATTTGGGCATACAAAACAGATTATTATTTGAAGGTTTAGAGTTTGGCACATGCAAATTTACTTGGAACGGCAGGTAAATACCGCATATAGGTAGATATGGTGGACACTCATGGAAGAAACCTGGTTCAAGTAATTTGGATGCACAAGCAGTATTCTTGCTTAGTACAGATATTTTGGCTAGCAAAGGATTCTAAATAGCAAGCACCACATGTCAGAGGATCCATAACAATATAACTTCTATACAAATATACCCAAGCATAACTCATTATGTTGTCTTCCTTGTCCAACTTCAACTGATTTGCTGAGGTGTGAAAATAATTAATGGGGCTCACAATCATAGAAGATGTCCAAGATAGTATATTTATATGTGAAATCTCTCTTCCTTCAATATTCTTTCATGAATAGTTCAAGTGACCAATACAATGTTTGCTAACCTTCAATAAATTTACCACCTCTACTTCTTATATGTGAAGGCATTAGTCCCCATGGGAAAGGCATATGAAACATATATAATTTCAAATTTAAAACATTCAAATCATTCGACTATTTACTCATAGGATATAAGTGAAGCACACGAGTAAATGACAAACTACTCCCAAAAGATATAAGTGAAGATTAATGAGTAGTTAAATAATTATGCAACTATGTGAAGACTCTCTCTCATTTAAGAATTTCATATCTTGGTATTTTATTCAAGCAGCAAGCAAAGCTAAAGAAAATAAAATGACACTCCAAGCAAAACACATATCATGTGGTGAATAAAAATATAGCTCAAAGTAAAGTTACCGATAGACGAAGACGAAAGAGGGGATGCCTTCCGGGGCATCCCCAAGCTTAGGCTCTTGGTTGTCCTTGGATATTACCTTGGGGTGCCTTGGGCATCCCCAAGCTTAGGATCTTTCCACTCCTTATTCCATAGTCCATCGAATCTTTACCCAAAACTTGAAAACTTCACAACACAAAACTCAACAGAAAACTCGTGAGCTCCGTTAGCGAAAGAAAACAAAACACCACTTCAAGGTATTGTAATGAACTCATTATTTATTTGTATTGGTGTTAAATCTACTGTATTCCAACTTCTCTATGGTTTATAAACTATTTTACTAGCTATAGATTCATCAAAATAAGCAAACAACACACGAAAAACAGAATCTGTCAAAAACAGAACAGTCTGTAGTAATCTGTAACTAACGCAAACTTCTGGAACTCAAAAAATTCTACCAAAATAGGATGACCTAGATAATTTGTTTATTGATCTGCAATTGGAATCAGTATTTTATCACGTTCTGGTGATTCTTAACAATTGTTTTCGTGAACAGAAAGTTTCTGGAATTTTCAGCAAGATCAAATAACTATCATCCAAGAAGATCCTATAGGTCTTACTTGGCACAAACACTAATTAAAACATAAAAATACATCTAACCAGAGGCTAGATCAAATATTTATTACTAAACAGAACCAAAAAGCAAGAAACTAAAATAAAATTGGGTTGCCTCCCAACAAGCGCTAACGTTTAACGCCCCTAGCTAGGCATGATGATTTCAATGATGCTCACATAAAAGATAAGAATTGAAACATAAAGAGAGCATCATGAAACACATGACAAGCACATTTGAGTCTAACCCACTTCCTATGCATAGGGATTTTGTGAGCAAACAACAAATGGGAACAATAATCAACTAGCATAGGAAGGCAAAGCAAGCATAACTTTCAAACTTTAAGCACATAGAGAGGAAACTTGATATTATTGCAATTTCTACAAGCAAATATTCCTCCCTCATAATAATTTTTAGTAGCATCATGAATGAATTTAACAATATAACCAGCACCTCAAGCATTCTTTTCATGATCTACTTGCATAAAAAATTTACTACTCTCCACATAAGAAAAATTCTTCTCATGAATAATAGTGGGAGCAAACTCAACAAAATAATTATCATGTGAAGCATAATACAATTGAAAATTAAAATCATGATGACAAGTTTCATGGTTATCTTTATTCTTTATAGCATACGTGTCATCACAATAATCATCATAAATAGGAGGCATGCTTTCATCATAATAAATTTGCTCATCAAAACTTGGGGGACAAAAAATATCATCTTCATCAAACATAGCTTCCCCAAGCTTGTGGCTTTGCATATCATTAGAATCATGGGTTTCCAAGGAATTCATACTAACAACATTGCAATCATGCTCATCATTCAAAAATTTAGTGCCAAACATTTTAATGCATTCTCCTTCTAACACTTTGGCACAATTTTCCTTTCCATCATTCTCACGAAAGATATTAAAAAGATGAAGCGTATGAGGCAAACTCAATTCCATTTTTTTGTAGTTTTCTTTTATAGACTAAACTAGTGATAAAACAAGAAACTAAAAGATTCAATTGCAAGATCTAAAGATATACCTTCAAGCACTCACCTCCCCGGCAACGGCGCCAGAAAAGAGCTTAGTTGACGGGGTGTGAATGCCGCTTACCTAGCCTCCCCGGCAACGGCGCCAGAAAAGAGCTTGATGTCTACTAGGCAACCTTCTTCTTGTAGACGTTGTTGGGCCTCCAAGTGCAGAGGTTTGTAGGACAGTAGCAAATTTCCCTCAAGTGGATGACCTAAGGTTTATCAACCCGTGGGAGGCGTCGGTTGAAGATGGTCTCTCTCAAACAACCCTGCAACCAAATAACAAAGAGTCTCTTGTGTCCCCAACACGCCCAATACAATGGTAAATTGTATAGGTGCACTAGTTCGGCGAAGATATGGTGATACAAGTGCAATACGGATGGTAGATATAGGTTTTTGTAATCTGAAAATATAAAAACAGCAAGGTAACTAATGATAAAAGTGAGCACAAACGGTATTGCAATGCTAGGAAACAAGGCCTAGGGTTCATACTTTCACTAGTGCAAGTTCTCTAAACAATAATAACATAATTGGATCATATAACTATCCCTCAACATGCAACAAAGAGTCACTCAGAAGTCACTAATAGCGGAGAACAAACGAAGAGATTATTGTAGGGTACGAAACCACCTCAAAGTTATCCTTTCTGGTCGATCTATTCAAGAGTCCGTAGTAAAATAACACGAAGCTATTCTTTTCGTTCGATCTATCATAGAGTTCGTACTAGAATAACACCTTAAGACACAAATCAACCAAAACCCTAATGTCACCTCAAGTATCCGTGGGTATGATTATACGATATGCATCACACAATCTCAGATTCATCTATTCAAACCAACACAAAGTACTTCAAAGAGTGCCCCAAAGTTTCTACCGGAGAGTCAAGACGAAAACGTGTGCCAACCCCTATGCCTAGGTTCATGGGCGGAACCCGCAAGTTGATCACCAAAACATACATCAAGTGAATCAATAGAATAACCCATTATCACCACGGTTATCCCACGCAAGACATACATCAAGTGTTCTCAAATCATTAAATACTCAATCCGATAAGATAACTTCAAAGGGAAAACTCAATCCATTACACAAGAGTAGAGGGGGAGAAACATCATAAGATCCAACTATAATAGCAAAGCTCGCGATACATGAAGATCGTACCACCTCAAGAACACGAGAAAGAGAGAGAGAGAGAGATCAAACACATAGCTACTGGTACATACCCTCAGCCCCGAGGGTGAACTACTCCCTCCTCGTCATGGAGAGTGCCGAGATGATGAAGATGGCCACCGGTGAGGGATGCCCCCTCCGGTAGGGTGCTGGAACAGGGTCCCGATTGGTTTTTGGTGGCTACAGAGGCTTGCGGCGGCGGAACTCCCGATCTATTCTGCTCCCCGAAGGTTTTAGGGTATATGGGAATATATAGGCGAAAGAAGTCGGTAAGGGGGGCCACGAGGGGCCCATGAGGGTGGAGGGCGCGCCCAGGGGGTGGGCGCGCCCCCTGCCTCGTGCCCTCCTCGTTGATTACCTGACGTGCACTCCAAGTCCCCTGGATTGCTTCTCTTCCAAAAATAACTTTCCCAAAGGTTTCATTCCGTTTGGACTCCGTTTGATATTCCTTTTCTGCGAAACACTGAAACAAGGGAAAAAAACAGAAACTGGCACTGGGCTCTGGGTTAATAGGTTAGTCCCAAAAGTAATATAAAAGTGCATAGTAAAGCCCATTAAACATCCAAGATGGATAATATAATAGCATGAATACTTCATAAATTATAGATACGTTGGAGACGTATCAACTGTTTCAAAGAAACTTATACCTTAGGGTCATCGGGATGTGGCAAGGCGTGCGGCGGGAGGCCGGATCTGCCCACACTACGTACGACAGCGAGGAAGAAGGGGTCGGTGGCCCTCCTCCACATGCGCTGGGTGAAAGAGAACAGCGCAGCTGGCAGTGGATTGCCTCCCTCGCCGAAGGCGATAGAGTGAACGCTGCACCTCCTCCCCTTCCCAATGCGACGGGATCCGGACGCCTCCTTCACCAGCTGTGAGGGGGGAGAGAGAGACAGAGGCCAACGTAGTCTTGTTTAGATCTGGTGAAGAGGGTGAGAGACTGTGAATATAGCAAACCCTAGCAATGGAACGATGAGCCTCCAGCGTGTGTGTGTGTGTGTGTGTATATATATATATATATATATATGGTGCGGCGAGAGCGTGGAGAGTGCAAACCCTAGCGAACAAGCGTTGAGGCTCCAGCTTATATAGTGTACTACATATATACTGTATTACGGACTGAGCTCCAGTGCCTTAACTGCACCTGCCTTTGGCTGTATGACAGGTGGGTCAGCCACATTTTGGGCCCACCTGTCATACACCCAAAGGCAGGTGCACTAAGTCAATGAAGCTGCGTCCATATAGTACTCGTGTATACTACTAATATATAGTGGAGTGGTTTTCTTATTCTCTCCATAACAATCGTTTTAAATTGTGGAAGTACGAAACGAAACTCTTTATTTAACGTACCAGTGAAGAAAACTACTACTTCCGATGAACTAATGATCCACGCGTCCTGGTCGCACTTCCTGTCCTTCACGTGCGGTACACTACCCTCCCTTAAGTGAACAACCACACATGTGCCAAATTATCGGAAATGTGTGAGAGTGTGTACAAATAAAGAATTTTAATTTCAATTGTCAGAAAGGTTTGAGAGTATGTACAGTTTGCCCTCTCTCAATAATTATGGTTTGTTGTGTTCAGCCTAAACTTGGTCAAACTTTACAAAGTTTGACTTCAGTCAAATCTAATATGAGTAAATAAAAATGGAGGGCAACTATGTCCATCCGGGTTTTTAGTCCACACCATTTTTTTAATCAAAGTTACTAGCTGGACAAATAAAATTACAGGGGAGCTGAAGACAAAGTTGTGAGAAGGCTTAGAAATCAATACAAAATGTATGCTCTTAGTACCAACGTCGATCCTTCTTCGAGGAAACATTTGGTTCATAGACAATTGTGTGATAAAATTGCACCAACGTGAAAGACGACTGCGTCTCCAACGCAACCAAGGTGAATTGATGAAGGATATCATCTTTGTGGATAACAAGCAAAGAGCACTGATGGAAGACAGCTTGTTTTTCATGGAAAATCGATTAGCTTCACCAGCTGATGCAACCATGAGGCGCAACCATGAGCATCGATAGGTCATCGTGGTGATGCATCATCCATTTGGCATCAAGTTTGGGTGAGGCACCTATGAAGTTCAACAAATCCTCAATGTGGTCTGTTTCTTCTCAGTAATCAAGCTCGAGGAAGGAAGAACCACGTGGCAGAGGACAGTGAGGCGGAACAACAATGGCCATCCAATTTTGTGCAGTTCCACTAAAATTAAGGAAGACATGCCCGGGTATGGAGATACGCATCGCTGTTTGCAAAAATATAAAAAAGGGATATAGTGTTGTTACTTTGTTTTGGCAGTGGTACAAGATTAACAGCGACATCTCAATTGTCAATAAGACTTAATGAAAAGTACACCAACAAACAGAAGCATCATGATTATCTTGATGGGAACTAAACCAGGATACCCGAGAAAAAAAAGCATTTATTTATTTAACCAGTGATAGTATTGGATTAGCAGCAGCAATAGGAGCATATGGAAAATGACCGCACAACCACCATGTACTTTTTGTCGTAACAACATGTATACCTCCACCGAGGCATAAACCAGGACAACTTTTCGAGTGGAATTTCCTCTATAATAGTAGGTGATGTTGGACCAGCCTACGAACCCTAGCTACTGTACATGGGAGCTGGGGAGTAGTCGCATAGAAGAAAAACCGCATGCGGCGACCTCGGGAGCTGGACCAGTACAAGAAGTTATACCTCAGGTGGGCGAGATGTCGCCTAGGCGGGCGGGCGGAATCTGCCCACACAATGACAGCGAACAAGGGCGCGGAGGACCTTCGTCCGCGCCAGCGCCGGCTCCGAGAGGACGATGCACATCGGCTTCCTCCATCGCCGATAGCGACAACGTCAATGCTGCACCTCCTCACCCCCTGCAGCGGATGGGATTCAGCCGGATCTGTGACCACCGTTGAGGAGAGAGATAGAGTGGACACTGTCATCTTGTTTTGATATGGAGAGGGTGAGAGAGCGAGAGGCGAGAAACCCTATCAAACAAGAGGCTACATATACAATGGATTAAAAAAATCTCTCCATAGCAGTGGTTTTAAATAGAATACGCGCGTTCCCGAAAAAAAGAAACGAAAACTGGCGGACAATATTTTTAGCGTACCAAGAAAGAAAACTCGATCAAAAACACGCCCCCGCTTCCAGGTCGCGAGAGTCATCGCGCACACACACATAGACATAGACATAGACATGCATATCCGTGTTTACGTAAAATTCAATCTCCAATCATATTTGTCCAACTCGCACATTATTTACGTTGTTAATTATATACACAGCAATATTAACATACAACATCTCTTGTTTGCGGGCGTCCGGACCGCTGCCACGCCCGCTCCAGACCAACCCGAACCCTCTTCATCACCCGCATGTGCTTCTCGCCCGATACGGCCAGTGCTGCATTCATGCCCGGCCAGAGCGGACACGACCTCTCACTGACGCCAGCATTGAACCGACGCACCGGCCGAGAGAGCGTCGCCCGCGCCGCTTCCCAGTGCACGCGACTGCTCCGCGTTCAAAGGTCGCAATAGACGGCCACAACATGCATGTAAAAAGTTCTTGGGAGTCCGTGCTACAGCTAGCTATCCTCCCCCAACTCGTCAATCTCTTCCAGTAGTGCTAGTACTCCATGGCGCAATCCATCGACAGGCAGGCGGGAAAGTTATCGGTTTGCGGTGAGTGGCATGCCAAGCGACCGTGTGGGGTGGAGCCGTGGAGGAGGGTGAGACACGAACGCGACAGACATGATTTAAATGTTGGTTTTGCTCGATGGCGCGATCCAACGAAACGAAACGTTGGTTTCTCTCCGTTTCCATTTTTTCTCCGGAAAAACAAAAACTTTCCACTCTGTTTTCATTCCTACTCCAAGGTTGCCCCGTTACAACATTCCATAAAATACAAAGGAAAACTAACACGCATGCTGATGAATCTCAATGATTCACAGATGATAGCCAATATTTACTTCACAACTAAAGACAAAGGTTGTGAGAGCGTGCACAAAAGAAAAACTACTGATGCGGTCACTATGACTTAAACCCTAAACAGGATTTAATTTCCTGGCTAGGTAGAACCTGTCGAAGGAAAGACGGCTGGCACCCTCGGATCATACGATGCTTTTGTGCAGTTCCACTAAAATTGAGCTGAGCATCCTTGATGGCAAAGATATTGAAGAAGTGTGATTAGAATAATAGTACTGGCACTAGTTCATGAGACATAAACTCATCACAAATAGAAGCCGGTAGAATAGAGAAAGATCGACATGGAGATGGAGCTACGTGGGGAGCTGCGGCAGTGGAGCAAGCCGGCTCCAAAAGGAAGATGTACCTAGGACGTCGGGCTGTTAGCTAGAAGGGCGGTTGGGAGGCGGCATCAGCCCATACCGCGGGGACCCCCGATTGGGACGCACCGATTGTGGGTTTTCTCGCTCGCCGATGTCGATCGCGTCTACGCAGAACATCGTTCCCTTCCCCCAACGTCGTTCTATGCTTGTGAAGAGAGCAACCCAAGCAAGCAGGCTTGTAGCTTAGGCTCCTGGTAGTGTATATATAGTGGTTTTTTTTTCTCTCCATATCAACCATTTTATATTGCGTACGTGTCATTGAAGAGTGAAATGATGGTTGCTTCTTCCGACTAACTTACTGTGTGATTTGACTGCTCCTTAGTGGCCCCTACACGTACTCCCCCTACGTGTATGACCGTTCCTGAGTCTCACTTGTACTTATCTCTATTTTCTTGCATGACACGTAGACAGGATCGCACAGAGGAATTTTGTTACTGCACGTTGTTACGTAGTACTACTAGTACCTACTCCCTCCTTCCGGTTCACTACTGGTACTCCCTCCGTCCTGGCTTATTGGTCCCCTTTGTACTTAATTCATGGGCTGGTTTTCCTCAAGAAACTGTCTTTACCAACGTATTAATATCGGGAATGCATGCGTGAACAATGAATGATTAAACCTTGCATGCAAAGTTTTGACAAAGCATTGACTTATGAACATGTGAATGTGAGGGACTACAACCTCGTGCATGCATGTAACAGTCACACGTACACATGGACGTAAAAACGCGCGTGACGCCCTAATGCATGCATGTCCGAGCACACGACGGAACACACATGGTCACGCTCAAGTGCTCAACCTACATGTGCATGCACACACATACTCAGCCAGGGTGAGCTAGTGACCGTATAAACACCGGAAAATGTATATATTGAGCGCAATGAGCATATTATGAAGTCCACTGACCGTATTCTTACAAATATACAGTGACAGACAGTGTATATATCCCGTTTGAAATTAAGCCATATTAACCGGAAAGGAGGCAGTATGGACTAGCATTACTTTGCTGTGTCCCGTCAACTTGCCGAACGAGGAGAGGCTTGCAGGACGGGAGAAGCTTGCGCGCGGTGGCTCGCAGGACAAGGAGAAACTTTTGACTAATGCAAGCTCTCCCTCACTCAGGCGGTGGACGTGCAACAGTTAATTTGCTGTCAGATTGCCAGAAGCATACACTGTACTAGTACCATTATTGTTCGATTTCCCGAAGAGGCGAACAGCCAAGCGCAAAGTTTACTAGTACTAGTACTACTACTATAGAGGTATGTACTACTACTAGGAACCAGATGGAGGAGCGTCTGCACTCTTATTTTATTTTAAAATGTGATAAAGCAATCTTCAACACATTTGGTTCTCTTCGAGGGTTCTCGCATGGGATAATGGAAGTTGATTGCATGGAACACTCGCCACAATTATCACTTAATTCTGGCTCATATCCTGTTACAAATAGGAGCGTCTCGGTAATATTTTCTCTTTTTTTGTTATTCAGCATGTAAACAGGTCAGCAAACCTTGTGGCGCATCTTTGTGCGAACCGTGCTTGCTGCACTTTGAATATGGCCGAGAGTTGGCTTGATGAAACACCTCGCTTCCTTCTTCTTTTTTTGCGGGGTACCTCACTTCCTAGTGACCAGTCTCTTGGCTGATCGTCCTAAGAATGCTTATATATGAATAAAGCTCTCTCATTTACCTGCAAAAAAGATTAAGACATATTAATCGGAAAGGAGGGAGTATGGAGTAGCACTACTTTTGGTGTGTCCCGTCAACTCGCAGAACGAGGAGAAGCTTGCAGTACAAGGTGAAGCTCGCTTACGCCTTTTGACTGATACAACCTACCCTCGCCCAGGCGATGGACATGTAGCAGTTCATTCGGTGTCATATTGCCAGAGCCATACACTGTAGTACCCAACATGCGGAGTACCATCATTGTTCGACTTCACGAAGAGGCGAAGAGCCAAGCGCAAAGTTTAGTAGTACGAGTAGTACTACTAGTAGAACCGCATGGTGGAGCGTCTGTACTCTTATTTTATTTTAATCTCTAATAAAGTACACATTTATTCGGGAGAAGGGCGAAAAACGGCAGCCCAATGGTAGTATTAAAAACATCGAACATGTAATGATGATATCGATCAACCATGCTCGAATATATCTTGGCCTCCGTGCAAGCCCGTCTGTGTGTTCTCGCTCCTCGTCTCTCTCAAGGAACGGCGGGTTGGCCATTTTTCCGTCAAGATCGGTTTGCTCACACTCTGGTCCCACATGTCAGTGATATGCCAAGAGGAAGTGCGTTGACCGACTGGCCATACGCGTACTTGGTTTTGCACCTTCATACTACTCCTCCCTACGTCACAGTTTACAGGGTGCGCTTCATTCTGATGCATTTCTCACCTTGCATTTCCACCACCAGAGAGACTTTAGATGCGTTTGGTTTAATGCTCAATTAATTAGGGCGTGGTAACCGTAATCAAGTCCACAATTTTCTCTCGATGTACTATGGAGTGGAGTAAGTGCATGCATGTGTCTACCCGGGGTGGAAGCACTGCATGCATGTGTGTAAGCATTATTTCTTCTAGAAATAGACGCCGTGCTATAACTACCAATGCTATTTTTCAGGCCGATCACTAGTCGCCTTGGTACTAGAGATTCTTTTTTTAAAGCGCGCTCTATAAGCAGTGATGGAGGGAGTAGTATGAGCGGATTCAAAGAAGAGCGTATTGATGGTTGCTTCTTCCGAGCAACTTACAGTGGGAAAGGTGGGGCTTATGATTTGACTGCTCATTACTACCTCCGCCCAGGTTTATTGGTCCCCATTGTATTTCGTGTCAAATTTTGACCATAGATTGAACTAACAAAATGTTCATGCATGTCAGAAAAAATTATATCATTGAAAACTATGTTCAAATATGAATCCAACGATATAATTTTTGTTGATATGCATTAACATTTTGTTAGTTAAATCTTTGGTCAAAATTTGGCACAAACTACAAAGGGGACCTATAAACCAGAACGGAGGTAGTACTCACTATTAGTGCGGCGCAACGACCGGGCTGAGTCTCCCATGCGGTTGTGCACTGCTCCCTCCGTTCTTAAATATACTATGGAGTATTTGTCTTTCTAGAGATTTCAACGAGTGACTACATACGAAGCAAAATGTGTGAATCTACACTCTAAAATATGTCCATTTGAAATTTGTAAAAAGACAAATATTTAGGAACGGAGGAAGTGTATTTTTGTGCATGGCACATGGACCCAGATGCTGAAGAGGCTTCTGGCAATGCTATCAAGCTTCCAGCATCTGTTTACATAATTGACGTACTATACAAATACTTTTCCAGTGACATGAAATTGTACAATGCTCTGAGCTTTCAGCTTTTGTTTCATGTGTCTTGCCATCCATGCTCTTTCGGAAACAATAAAAAACTGACTTCCTTGCTAATGCATCTCAATGATTAGCAGATCAGAGCTAATATTTACATCACAACTGAAGACAAAGTTGTGAGAAGGTGTTAAATTAAAATTGATCCATGCTTTCATTGGCAGCAACGCCCCCCCAGCTCTGTCTAAATCAACAAGGCATGTTGGGAAAAAAAGTAGCTGTCTGGAGCATGCAACGTTCCGATCATTTGTGCAATTCCACTAAAATAGAGTTGAGCGTCCCTGTTCCAAAGATATTAAGTGTGGTTACAATAATAGAGGACTGTTGATGAAACAATAAACACACAAATAGAAGCCGGTCACCTTTGCAGTCTCTCTTAAGACTAACTAGTTGGAGAAGATTAAGCAAATAGTTGGAGAAGATTAGGCTCGGAGTTGGATGAGGAGGATAGAGCAAAACTAATCTCCCTTTGTGCAGTCGCACTGAGAGACGTTGCCCGTGTGACATTTTAGTACAACTGCACAAAATACTCTTAAGAAAAAAGTGATTTGTGCAGTTCACCAAAAGGTCGCAATAGCAATGAGGTGAAATGGATAGCCCTGTTTGCAAAAAAGAGGTAGAAAGGAAACAATTACTGGCCAATAACAGTTGATGACACATACGACGACAAAAAAGAAGCATATTCCTTGTCCTAAGGGAAGATAACAACACGGTTATGTTTGTCTAAAATAATGTGAGGACGAGATTGCAATATGGAAAGTACGCTGGACGAGCTACGTTTTGGGCAAAGAACTATGGAAGATCCACATGCAAGACTTTCCACATGCAGCGAAGTGGGAAGACGGGCAGTGGAGCAAGGCCGGAGGGGATACCTGGGGGTCATCGGGATGTAACTAGGAGAGCAGCGGCAGGCGGGATCTGCCCATACTGCGGCAGCGAGTAGGTGGCGTCGGCCCTACCGCGCCGGAGCTTGGTCAGAGAGAACGGCGGGTGAGGGAGTCCTGGACTAAGGGGTCCTCGGGCGTCCGGCCTGTTAGCCATGGGCCGGACTGATGGGCTGTGAAGACACGAAGACTGAAGACTGCACCCCTGTCCGGATGGGACTCTCCTTGGCGTGGAAGGCAATCTTGGCGACCAAATTTGTAGATTCCCTTCTTTGTAACCGACCTTGTGTAACCCTAGATCCTCCTGGTGTCTATATAAACCAGAGGACTTACTCCGGAGGGGGGAGACACTCATTACCATAGTCATACAAGCTAGACTTCTAGGGTTTAGCCATTACGATCTCGTGGTATGTCAACTCTTGTAATACTCATATTCATCAAGATCAATCAAGCAGGAAGTAGGGTATTACCTCCATAGAGAGGGCCCGAACCTGGGTAAACATTGTGTCCCCTGTCTCCTGTTACCATCGACCTTAGACGCATAGTTCGGGACCCCCTACCCGAGATCCGCCGGTTTTTACACATTGGTGCTTTCATTGAGAGTTCCATTGTGTCGTCCCCAAAAGGTTTGATGGCCCCTTCAATCATCAATGACAATGCTTTCCAAGGAGAAACCTTCCTCCCCGGACAGATCTTTGTATTCGGTGGCTTCGCACTGCGGGCCAACTCGCTTGGCCATCTGGAGCAGATCGATAGCTACGCCCCTGGCCATCAGGTCAGATTCGGAAGCTTGAACTACGTCGCGGACATCCGTGGAGATTTGATCTTCGCCGGATTCGAGACCGCGGCAACCGCTCCTGGTCACCTTGATGAACATGACCTAAATCTGTCGTCAGACTGCATCCAGGAGATAGCTCCTGTAACTGCTCTGGCCTTAGATCTGGAGCATACTGCGCCAGCCAAGGATGGGAGGCTCAACCCCACCATGGAGGCCACAAATTCCCCGGCGTTGGAGCCGCACATGGACTTAACCTCACACAATATTTGTGTCACCGGAACTCCGGAATCGTCTCTGGGTGTAAGTTCCGAACCATGTGAGTCTGCGGATGCCGAACTTGATCGTTTATCGATCTTTGAGCTCAGCGCCGCAAACATATTCTAGCACTCGCCCTTGGGCGATGTGCTAAATTCATTAAAGAGCCTGTCCTTGGTGGGGGAATCACAGCCGGACTATGTTCGGTTCGAACTAGGGGCTGACGATGGAGGATCTTGCTTCCCACCCGCCACCCACTTCATAGCCACGGTCGAGGATTTAACCGACACACTTGATTACGACTCCGAAGACATCGACGGTATGGACGACGATGCTAATGAGGAGCAAAATCAAAATCCGCCATTTACTGGACGCTGGATGGCCACTTCTTCGTACGATGTGTACGTGGTGGACACACCCAAAACAAACAACGGCGATGACAAAGAAAATCCAGTTGAGAATAGGCCTCCTGAGACACAGCAAAAATGTCGGCGTCCTCGGCACCGCTCTAAGTCACGTCGTTCCAAAGACAGCAATACTAGCACCGGAGAAAATAATACTCCGGACGACGCCGAAAACAATGAAGACCCTGCTGAGGCCACATCCGAGCAGGAGGATCAAGAAAACGGGCAAACTAGCCCCGACGAACAGGCCAGGCCCAATGACTCAGAGGACGGTAGTTACCGTCCGCTCTCTGAGGATGAGGAAAGCCTCGGCAATGAAGATTCTATCGTGCCTGAGGAACCTCTCGAGCAGGAGCGCTTCAAGCGCCAGCTAATAGCCACCGTAAGGAGCCTGAAAAAGGAGCAGCAGCATCTTCAAGCTGACCAAGATCTGCTCGTCAACAGATGGACTGAGGTCCTGGCAGCCGACGAATACGGCCTCAGACGCCCAGCAAAGAGTTACCCAAAGCGAAGGTTGCTACCTCAGTTCGATGAAGAGGCACCGGAGCCCATACCTCCCTCGCGTAATGCGGCCGACCGAACACTACGCGGTCGGGACAGTGCGGTAGACTGACCACCTCGTGGTCGAGATAGAGCGGCAATTCAAGCCGAACAGCAGCCCGCCCCACCGCCATGGAAAAATAGAGACAAAACAGTTCGGGGTCATACATACGACCTCCGGCAAACCCTGGATAGCAGAGCAGGATACACCCGATTGATTTACGGATCACGGGGACGTTCTTCGACACGTGATGATGGCTGCCTATTCGGACGTGACAAACCTAGTCACACCCGGGTCGACAACCGTAGACGGACTCCATCAAAGCTACGTCACGACGCGGCACGATATAGAGGCGCCGCACACCCTCTTGGCTTCACTGATGAAGTAATGGATCACGAATTCCCCGAAGGGTTCAAACCCGTGAATATTGAATCATACGATGGAACAACTGATCCCGCGGTATGGATCGAGGACTTTATCCTCCACATCCACATGGCCCGCGGAGATGACCTCCATGCTATCAAATACCTCCCACTAAAGCTTAAAGGGACAGCTCGGCACTGGTTAAACAGCCTGCCTGAAAACTCTATTGGCAGCTGGGAGGACTTGGAAGAGGCCTTCCTCGATAACTTCCAAGGTACATATGTCCGGCCACCAGACGCCGATGACTTAAGCCACATAGTTCAACAGCCTGGGGAGTCAGCCAGGAAGTTCTGGACTAGGTTCCTAACTAAAAAGAACCAGATCGTCAACTGTCCGGATGCCGAAGCCCTAGCGGCCTTTAAACACAGCATCCGCGACGAATGGCTCGCCCGCCACCTCGGCCAAGAAAAGCCAAAATCTATGGCAGCCCTCACGGCACTCATGACCCGCTTTTGTGCGGGAGAGGATAGTTGGTTGGCCCGTAGCAAGAATACAGCAAGTGACACGGGCACCTCCGAGGCCAAAAATAGCAGTGGCAAGCTCCAACGCAACAGACACAAACACCAAAGTAATGGTGACAACACCGATGACACGACAGTCAATGCCGGATTCAGTGGTTCCAAGTCCGGTCAGCGGAAGAAGCCATATAAAAGAAACAATCAGGGACCATCAAGCTTGGATCGCATACTCGATCGTCCGTGCCAAATCCATGGCACCTCTGATAAACCAGCAAATCATACCAACAGAGATTGCTGGGTTTTTAAACAGGCCGGCAAGTTAAATGCCGAGAACAAAGAAAAGGGATCGCAAAGCAAGGACGATGACGAGGAGCTCCGGCAATCGAACACAAGGGGACAAAATAAGTTTCCCCCCAGGTCAAATCGGTGAACATGATATATGCTACACACATCCCCAAGAGGGAATGCAAGCGTGCACTCAGGGACGTTTATGCGATAGAGCCAGTCGCCCCAAAATTTAATCCATGGTCGTCGTGCCCGATCACTTTTGATCGACGGGACCACCCGACCAGTATCCTTCATGGCAGTTCAGCCGCATTGGTCCTCGACCCAATAATCGACGGATTCCACCTAACACGAGTCCTTATGGACGGCGGCAGCAGCCTGAACCCGCTCTACCAGGATACAGTGCGCAAAATGGGCATTAACCCATCACGGATCAAGCCCACAAAGACCACCTTTAAAGGAGTCATACCAGGTGTAGAGGCTCGCTGTATGGGCTCAATCACGCTAGAGGTTGTCTTCGGATCCCCGGACAACTTCAGAAGCGAGGAGTTAATCTTTGACATCGTCCCTTTTCGCAGCGGCTATCATGCACTGCTCGGACGAACCGCATTTGCTCGATTCAATGTGGCGCCTCATTATGCCTACCTCAAGCTCAAGATGCCCGGGCCACGCGGCGTCATAACAGTTAACGGAAACACGGAACACTCCCTCCGTACAGAAGAGCACACCGCCGCCTTAGCAGCAGAAGTATAGAGCGGCCTTCTTAAGCAGAACCTTAATTCGGTGGCCAAGCTCCCGGACACTGTCAAGAGAGTCCGGACTATCCTGCAGCATGACAGCTTGGCTCGACAGGAGCTTGATTAACAATTCGGCCTCCGTCCCAGTCCCAATCAGGTGGCGGCACTAGTACCGCGCGTACATAATTACGCACTCAAAATTCCATGGGCATCGACGGAGGCATGGCTAGTTTGTGATCCACAGTGCGGCTCAACCGGCACCGGATACACATATACTTTCACTTTTACTTTTCCCTTTCAGGTCTCAATCCTACAGGCCCCATTCGATGGCTGGATCATGGGTCCTCTCGAAGGACAAGAAACACAGACATATGGGGGACTTCTCTAGGTGGTTTCGTTAAACGATCACTCTACCTGTTTTTCAGGACCCACATGCAGCTCTCCCTTGGTTTTGGCATGTTAAATAGCATGTTGCTCATCGCACTACTTGTATCAAAATGCGCCTTGACGTATTAATCAAATTACAATGGAAACAGTTCGTGGCCCGAGCTTTAGGGCCCTAGCATATTATTTTTGCACCCTCTCTGTTTTCCTTTCTTTTTCTTTCTTTCCCCCCTGTGGGTAACCTTATCAGGTAACACCCGTACACTTTGGTACGCTTCATATTCGCCAGGGGCTTCATAGTGCCCCACAACATGGGAACAAAAGTCCGAACACTTTTTACAGTATAGTTCGGCACCCCGAATTTAGCATTATATGCATTGGCTCCGAATCATGTCTTTGGTCAATAGTTGGGTTGCCCGGCTCCTGTGCTTGCTACCTACGTTCCCCTATATCGGCTAAGGTAGTAAAGGGAGAACTACTATGATTGTGCCCTGGTTTATCCAAAGGAGCACCTCAGTAGAGAAAGCCGAAAACTGACTGTCATGATATGGCGAGAGCCGGTCAGCTGTTCGAAGGTTGCAAATTGTTGGAGATTTCTCCCACATCACGCGAAGGATCGGTACTTCCTGATCAGACGCTCATAGCACTCTGGTTCGGATACTAGGGGCTGCGCCCATGTTTTATTGTAAAACTCCTATGGCTAAGTGAGGGCGTTCAAGCCGCATAGTCTGATTGCCTGGTTCATTACGCTAAACAACTCCTTTAAGGACCATATAATTGGATCAAGATTGTTTAGATTCCATCCCGGACACCCCCGTACTACCTACATGGGGGCAGAAGCCGACGACTGGCTAACCCTCAGATTTCATACAACACAGCCGCACAGAAGGAAAAAATTAAAACATAACCAACATTATACTGCAAACCGACTTTGTTTCGTCGTACAAGGCAAAGACAACTTGAATATATTCATTCGAAAATAATGTCTTGCCCACACTACATTGCTACAATGCGAGACCCCTCCAGGACGTCTCCAAAATATCGCTCGGGTGTGCGGTGCTCCTTGCCCTCGGGCGGCCCTTCGGTCGCTAGCTTGACGGCGTCCATCTTCGCCCACCACACCTTGACATAGGAGAAGGCCAGGCGCGCGCCCTCGATGCAGGCGGACCGCTTGACGGTGTCCAGCCGAGGACAGGCATCCACCAGCCGCTTCACAAGGCCGAAGTAACTGCTAGGTATAGCTTCGGCTGGCCACAGCCGGATTATAAAATCCTTCATGGCCAGTTCGGCCACATTGTGCAGCTCGACCAGCTGCTTTAGCTGATCGCTGAAGGGCACCGGATGTTCTGGAGCAAGATATTGCGGCCAGCTCCCTTCTTCGGCTCAGAAAAACTCCGCAGCGTCGGACACACTACGTGGCAGATCAGCAAAGGCTCCTGGAGAACTCCGAATCCGGGTTAGTAAAAGATACTTCCTCCTTACATATTTGCTTTGCATACTAAACGCCTTACCCGCCGCGATCTTCCTGGCCTCTTGGATCTCCTGGAGGGTGCCCTGGGCTTCAACCCGGGCCGCTTCTGCGCTTTGACAAGCCTTGGAGAGTTCGGTCTCCAGGGTCTCGTTCTTCTTCACCGCGTCCTGGAGCTCTTGCTAGACCTCGTTCAGCCGGGCCTTCAGCTTCTCGCGAGTGGCCTGCTCCTTGACAGCTTTCCCCTCGTCTTCGGCCAGGGCCTCTTTCAGGGCCGCAACCTCGGTCGTCACCCTACACATATAATGACACTACGGTCAGTATACATCATTTACTGTTTCCGAGTATATAGCGAGCCATTGCATACCTCGCTGGTCTTCCAGCTGCTTCCTCGCCTAGCCGAGCTCTTTTTTGGCCCGCTCCAGTTTCTGCTTTAGTCCAGCGACTTTGGCAGTATGAGAAGTCACGGCCAGCAGCGACGCCTGCTTATTCACATCAGACATAGTTTGGTTAGTTTCCTGCGAAATTTAATTGATCCTCTGCCCAGCTATTATTTCCGAACACCGGACAGTGTCTCAGGGCCTACTGTCTATGTGGGGATTTTCTCGATTAAACGCCGCTTACCTCAAAACCGGTCAGCAGGCTACGGCAGGCTTCGGTCAGTCCGCTTTTAACGGACTGAACCTTCTCAATCACCATACCCATAAGGATACGGTGTTCTTCCACAACGGAAGCACCTCGCAGCGCTTCCAATAGATTGTCCGGCGCCTCTGGTTGGACAGAGGTCGCTGGCGGGACGGGCATGCCTCCTTCTCTTGAAGGAAGCTGCATGTCGGATCCCAGGGTCGTATGAGTCTCCGGATCCGTGCCCTTATGGGGGCCGAATTGAGCTCGACCCCCATCGTCAGTCTCCATGGGGGCTTGCTCCCCCATGTGTCCGGCGGCCGAGGTATTGCCTTCTGGTGTCGCCTTGATGGCCTCCTGAACCTCCCCCTGGCCTGGGAGGGTCCGTTGGGAGAGCACCTCATCGTCTCCCTTGGACTTGGGAGAGTATGCAGCCGGCCCTGTCTCGCTGGCCATCTCCTTTGAGTCCAACGAGCCTCTTGATGAGGATCGCGGGGAGCTGTCGTGAGCCGGACTGCAACAGCATAATTAACCATGTCAATACGACAAAGAGGAGAGGCTAGATTTATGGGCATGTACGAGTCTTAGCACTTACGATGCAGCCCGAGGCTTAGTGCGGGGGCGTCGCTCCGGACTGCTGTCGACGTCCCATGCGGAGCTACCCGCGAGCGGGCCTTTGCCCTTCTTGGGCGCCCCCGCCTCCAGAATTGTGGAGGCCGCCCTCTCCTTTCTCCCCCCATCAGGGGGAGAGTCGCTCTCCTCCTCCTCCTCCTCCTCCTCCTCATCGTCGTCGTCCGCAGCGACGGAGGAACGGGTCTTGTCTTCGGACACCGCGTTCGAAGCGCCCTTACGGTGGGGGCCACTCCGGACCCCCTTGGCCTTCCCCGTGGCCTTCTTCGCCGGCGCCGTGTAGGGCGCCGGCACCAGCATCTTCGCTAAACGCGGAATGACTGGTTCTTCAGGCAGCAGAGCCGGACACTGGATCTTCTTCGCCCTCTCCATCCATTCCTGAAGAGGCAATGACAGTAAAAGTTCAGAAATCCTCCTTGAAACAAACAAATAGATGACGCGTTAAAAACTTACCTCGCTGGCGGGGTGGTTAATATCGTGCCCACGGTCCGAATCCGTGGCTGGCGGTGTTTCGTTGCCCTTGAAGAGCAACTTCCAGGCGTCTTCGTGAGTGGTTTCGAAGAGCCTCTTCAGGGTATGGTGCTTCTTCGGATTGAACTTCCATAGCGGGAGGCTTCGGCTTTGGCACGAGAGAATCCGGCGAACTAGCATCACCTGGATTATATCGACAAGTTTGACATCCTTGTCCACCATGCTTTGAACGCGCGTCTGCAGCGCTATCAGCTCATCTGGCGAACACCAGTTCGGGCCCTTCTCCACCCAGGAGGAGAGTCGCATGGGAGCGCCAGAGTTAAATTCGGCAGCCGCGGCCCAATTTGTGCCGCGGGGTTCTGTGATGTAGAACCATTGTTTCTGCCATTCCTTGACAGTCTCCACGAAAGTGCCTTTCGGCCCGGAGACATTGGTCAGCTTACTGACCATGGCTCCTCTGCACTCCGCGTGCTGGTCGTCCACCACCTCCGGCTTCACGTTGAAGACTTTGAGCCACAGCCCGAAGTGGGGTTGGATGCGGAGGAAGGCCTCACACATGACGATGAACGCCGAGATATTGAGGAAGGAGTTCGGGGATAGATCATGAAAGTCTATCCCGTAATAGTACATTAGCCCACGGACGAAAGGGTGGAGTGGAAACTGAAGGAAATATGCCCTAGAGGCAATAATAAAGTTATTATTTATTTCCTCATATCATGATAAATTTTTATTATTCATGCTAGAATTGTATTAACCGGAAACATAATACATGTGTGAATACATAGACAAATATAGTGTCACTAGTATGCCTCTACTTGACTAGCTTGTTGATCAAAGATGGTTGAGTTTCCTAGCCATGGACATGAATTGTCATTTGATTAACGGGGTCACATCATTAGGAGAATGATGTGATTGACTTGACCCATTTCGTTAGCTTA
Source organism: Triticum aestivum (assembly GCF_018294505.1). NCBI lineage: Eukaryota > Viridiplantae > Streptophyta > Magnoliopsida > Poales > Poaceae > Triticum > Triticum aestivum. Next base: position 446,420,055 of record NC_057805.1, on the reverse strand, counting down.
GCACTTGATCGTTTAGTTTACTGCTATTGCTTTCTCCATGACTTATGCATGTTCCTATGACTATGAGATTATGCAACTCCCGAATACCGGAGGAACACTTTGTGTGCTACCAAACGTCACAACGTAACTGGGTGATTATAAAGGTGCTCTACAAGTGTCTCCGATGGTGTTCGTGGAGTTGGCATCGATCAAGAATAGGATTTGTCACTCCGATTGTCGGAGAGGTATCTCTGGGCCCTCTCGGTATGCACATCACTACAAGCCTTGCAAGCAATGTGACTAATGAGTTAGTTATGGGATTATGCACTACGGAATGAGTATAGAGACTTGCCGGTAACGAGGTTGAGCTAGGTATTAAGATACCGACGATCGAATCTCGGGCAAGTAACATACCGATGACGAAGGGAACAACGTATGTTGTTATGAGATTTGACCGATAAAGATCTTCGTAGAATATGTAGGAACCAATATGAGCATCCAGGTTCCATTATTGATTATTGACCGGAGACGTGTCTCGGTCATGTCTACATAGTTCTCGAACCCGTAGGGTCCGCACGCTTAAAGTTCTGTGACGAACGGTATTATGAGTTTTTGTGTTTTGATGTACCAAAGGTAGTTCAGAGTCCCGGATATGATCACGGACATGACGAGGAGTCTCGAAATGGTCGAGATGCAAAGATTGATATATTGGACAACTATGTTCGGACACCGGAAGTGTTTCGGGAGGTTTGGGGCATATACCGGAGTACCGGGGGGTTACCGGAACCCCCGGGAGTATATTGGGCCTAATGGGCCCTAGTGGGAGAAGAGGAGGGGCGGCCACGGCAGCCGCGCCCCCCCTCCCCCTCTAGTCCGAATTGGACAAGGAGGGGGGCGGCGCCCCCCTTTTTCCTTCTCTTCCTCTCTCCCTTCCTTCCCTTCTCCTACTCCTAGGAAAGGAGGAGTCCTACTCCCGGTGGGAGTAGGACTCCCCCCTTGGCGCGCCCTCCTCCTGGCCGGCCGCCTCCCCCCTAGCTCCTTTATATACAGGGGCAGGGGGCACCCCAAAGACACAGCAATTGATCATTGATCTTTTAGCCGTGTGTGGTGCCCCCCTCCACCATAATCCACCTCGGTAATATCGTAGCGGTGCTTAGGCGAAGCCCTACGTCGGTAGAATCATCATCACCGTCACCATGCCGTCGTGCTGACGAATCTCTTCCCGGAAGCTCTACTGGATCATGAGTTCGCGGGACGTCACCGAGCTAAACGTGTGCTGAACGTGGAGGTGCCGTACGTTCGGTGCTGAGGATCGGTCGATCGTGAAGACGTACGACTACATCAACCGCGTTATTATAACGCTTCCGCTTACAGTCTACGAGGGTACGTAGACGACACTCTCCCCTCTCGTTGCTATGCATCACCATGATCTCGCGTGTGCGTAGGATTTTTTTTGAAATTACTATGTTCCCCAACAGTGGCATCCGAGCCAGGTTTATGCGTAGATGTTATATGCACGAGTAGAACACAAGTGAGTTGTGGGCAATACAAGACATACTGCTTACCAGCATGTCATTCTTTGGTTCGGCGGTATTGTTGGATGAAGCGGCCCAGACCGACAGTACGCGTACGCTTACGCGAGACAGGTTCTACCGACGTGCTTTGCACACAGGTGCCTGGCGGGTGTCAGTTTCTCCAACTTTAGTTGAACCGAGTGTGGCTACGCCCGGTCCTTGTGAAGGTTAAAACAGCACTAACTTGACGAAATATCATTGTGGTTTTGATGCGTAGGTAAGAACAGTTCTTGCTCAGCCGTAGCAGCCACGTAAAACTTGCAACAACAAAGTAGAGGACGTCTAACTTGTTTTTGCAGGGCATGTTGTGGTGTGATATGGTCAAGGCATGATGCTATATTTATTGTATGCAATGCAATCGCCCTGTAATTGTTTTACTTTATTACTAAGCGGTAGCGATAGTCGTAGAAGCAATAGTTGGCGAGACGACAATGATGCTACGATGGAGATCAAGGTGTCGCGCCGGTGACGATGGTGATCATAACGGTGCTTTGGAGATGGAGATCAAAGGCACAAGATGATGATGGCCATATCATATCACTTATATTGATTGCATGTGATGTTTATCCTTTATGCATCTTATTCTACTTTGTTTGACGGTAGCATTATAAGATGATCTCTCACTAAATTTAAAGGTAAAAGTGTTCTCCCTGAGTATGCACCGTTGCCAAAGTTCGTCATGCCGAGACACCACGTGATGATCGGGTGTGATAAGCTCAACGTTCATCTACAATGGGTGTAAGACAGTTTTGCACACGTAGAATACTCGGGTTAAACTTGACGAGCCTAGCATATGCAGATATGGCCTCGGAACACTGAGACCGAAAGGTCGAGCGTGAATCATATAGTAGATATGATCAACATAGTGATGTTCATCATTGAAAACTACTCCATCTCACGTGATGATCGGTTATGGTTAGTTGATATGGATCACGTGATCACTTAGATGATTAGAGGGATGTCTATCTAAGTGGGAGTTCTTAAGTAATTTGATTAATTGAACTTAAATTTATCATGAACTTAGTGCCTGATAATATTTTGCTTATCTATGTTGTTGTAGATAGATGGCCCGTGCTGTTGTTCCGTTGAATTTTAATGCGTTCCTTGAGAAAGCAAAGTTGAAAGATGATGGTAGCAATTACACGGACTGGGTCTGTAACTTGAGGATTATCCTCATTGCTGCACAGAAGAATTACGTCCTGGAAGCACCACTGGGTGCCAGGCCTGCTGCAGATGCAACTGACGACGTTAAGAGCGTCTGGCAGAGCAAAGCCGATGACTACTCGATAGTTCAGTGTGCCATGCTTTACAGCTTAGAACCGGGACTTCAACGACGTTTTGAACGTCATGGAGCATATGAGATGTTCCAGGAGTTGAAGTTAATATTTCAAGCAAATGCCCGGATTGAGAGATATGAAGTCTCCAATAAGTTCTACAGTTGCAAGATGGAGGAGAATAGTTCTGTCAGTGAACATATACTCAAAATGTCTGGGTATAACAATCACTTGATTCAACTGGGAGTTAATCTTCCGGATGATAGTGTCATTGACAGAATTCTTCAATCACTGCCACCAAGCTACAAGAGCTTCGTGATGAACTATAATATGCAAGGGATGGATAAGACAATTCCCGAGCTCTTCGCAATGCTAAAGGCTGCGGAGGTAGAAATCAAGAAGGAGCATCAAGTGTTGATGGTCAACAAGACCACCAGTTTCAAGAAAAAGGGTAAAGGAAAGAAGAAGGGGAACTTCAAGAAGAACGGCAAACAAGTGGCTGCTCAAGAGAACAAACCTAAGTCTGGACCTAAGCCTGAGACTGAGTGCTTCTACTGCAAACAGACTGGTCACTGGAAGCGGAACTGCCCCAAGTATTTGGCGGATAAGAAGGATGGCAAGGTGAACAAAGGTATATGTGATATACATGTTATTGATGTGTACCTTACTAGAGCTCGCAGTAGCACCTGGGTATTTGATACAGGTTCTGTTGCTAATATTTGCAACTCAAAACAGGGAATACGGATTAAGCGAAGACTGGCTAAGGACGAGGTGACGATGCGCGTGGGAAATGGTTCCAAAGTCGATGTGATCGCCGTCGGCACGCTACCTCTACATCTACCTTCGGGATTAGTTTTAGACCTGAATAATTGTTATTTTGTGCCAGCGTTAAGCATGAACATTATATCTGGATCTTGTTTGATGCGAGACGGTTATTCATTTAAATCTGAGAATAATGGTTGTTCTATTTATATGAGTAATATCTTTTATGGTCATGCACCCTTGAAGAGTGGTCTATTTGTGTTGAATCTCGATAGTAGTGATACACATATTCATAATGTTGAAGCCAAAAGATGCAGAGTTGATAATGATAGTGCAACTTATTTGTGGCACTGCCGTTTGGGTCATATTGGTGTAAAGCGCATGAAGAAACTCCATAATGATGGACTTCTGGAATCACTTGATTATGAATCACTTGGTACTTGCGAACCATGCCTCATGGGCAAGATGACTAAAACGCCGTTCTCTGGAACAATGGAGCGAGCAACAGATTTGTTGGAAATCATACATATTGATGTATGTGGTCCGATGAATATTGAGGCTCGTGGCGGGTATCGTTATTTTCTCACCTTCACAGATGATTTGAGCAGATATGGGTATATCTACTTAATGAAACATAAGTCTGAAACATTTGAAAAGTTCAAAGAATTTTAGAGTGAAGTGGAAAATCATCGTAACAAGAAAATAAAGTTTCTATGATCTGATCGTGGAGGAGAATATTTGACTTATGAGTTTGGTCTACATTTGAAACAATGCGGAATAGTTTCGCAACTCAAGCCACCCGGAACACCACTGCGTAATGGTGTGTCCGAACATCGTAATCATACTTTACTAGATATGGTGCGATCTATGATGTCTCTTACTGATTTACCGCTATCGTTTTGGGGTTATGCTTTAGAGACGGCTGCATTCACGTTAAATAGGGCACCATCGAAAGCCGTTGAGACGACGCCTTATGAACTGTGGTTTGGCAAGAAACCAAAGTTAGCGTTTCTTAAAGTTTGGGGCTGCGATGCTTATGTGAAAAAGCTTCAACCTGATAAGCTCGAACCCAAATTGGAGGAATGTGTCTTCATAGGATACCCAAAGGAAATTGTTGGGTACACCTTCTATCATAGATCCGAAGGCAAGACATTTGTTGCTAAGAATGGATCCTTTCTAGAGAAGGAGTTTCTCTCGAAAGAAGTGAGTGGGAGGAAAGTAGAACTTGATGAGGTAACTGTACCTGCTCCCTTATTGGAAAGTAGTTCATCACAGAAACCGGTTCATGTGACACCTACACCAATTAGTGAGGAAGCTAATGATATTGATCATGAAACTTCAGATCAAGTTACTACCGAACCTCGTAGGTCAACCAGAGTAAGGTCCGCACCAGAGTGGTACGGTAATCCTGTTCTGGAAGTCATGTCACTTGACCATGGCGAACCTACGAACTATGAAGAAGCGATGGTGAGCCCAGATTCCGCAAAATGGCTTGAGGCCATGAAATCTGAGATGGGATCCATGTATGAGAACAAAGTATGGACTTTGGTTAACTTGCCCGATGATCGGCAAGCCATAGAAAATAAATGGATCTTCAAGAAGAAGACTGATGCCGACGGTAATGTTACTGTCTACAAAGCTTGACTTGTTGCGAAAGGTTTTCGACAAGTTCAAGGGGTTGACTACGATGAGACTTTCTCACCCGTAGCGATGCTTTAGTCTGTCCGAATCATGTTAGCAATTGCCGCATTTTATGATTATGAAATTTGGCAAATGGATGTCAAAACTGCATTCCTGAATGGATTTCTGGAAGAAGAGTTGTATATGATGCAACCAGAAGGTTTTGTCGATCCAAAGGGTGCTAATAAAGTGTGCAAGCTCCAACGATCCATTTATGGACTGGTGCAAGCCTCTTGGAGTTGGAATAAACGTTTTGATAGTGTGATCAAAGCATATGGTTTTATACAGACTTTTGGAGAAGCTTGTATTTACAAGAAAGTGAGTGGGAGCTCTGTAGCATTTCTAATATTATATGTGGATGACATATTGTTGATTGGAAATAATATAGAATTTCTGGATAGCATAAAAGGATACTTGAATAAGAGTTTTTCAATGAAAGACCTCGGTGAAGTTGCATACATATTGGGCATGAAGATCTATAGAGATAGATCAAGACGCTTAATTGGACTTTCACAAAGCACATACCTTGACAAAGTTTTGAAAAATTTCAAAATGGATCAAGCAAAGAAAGGGTTCTTGCCTATGTGACTAGATGTGAAGTTGAGTCAGACTCAATGCCCGACCACTTCAGAAGATAGAGAGAAAATGAAAAGTGTTCCCTATGCTTCAGCCATAGGCTCTATCATGTATGCAATGCTGTGTACCAGACCTGATGTGTGCCTTGCTATTAGCTTAGCAGGGAGGTACCAAAGTAATCCAGGAGTGGATCGCTGGACAGCGGCCAAGAACATCCTGAAATACCTGAAAAGGACTAAGGATATGTTTCTCGTATATGGAGGTGACAAAGAGCTCGTCGTAAAAGGTTACGTCGATGCAAGCTTTGACACTGATCCGGATGATTCTAAATCACAAACCGGATACGTGTTTTTATTGAACGGTGGAGCTGTCAGTTGGTGCAGTTCTAAACAAAGCGTCGTGGCGGGATCTACGTGTGAAGCAGAGTACATAGCTGCTTCGGAAGCAGCAAATGAAGGAGTCTGGATGAAGGATTTAATATCTGATCTAGGTGTCATACCTAGTGCGTCGGGTCTAATGAAATTCTTTTGTGACAATACTGGTGCAATTGTCTTGGCAAAGGAATCCAGATTTCACAAGAGAACCAAGCACATCAAGAGACGCTTCAATTCCATCTGGGATCAAGTCCAGGTGGGAGACATAGAGATTTGCAAGATACATACGGATCCGAATGTTGTAGACCCGTTGACTAAGCCTCTTCCACGAGCAAAACATGATCAGCACCAAGCCTCCATGGGCGTTAGAATCATTACTGTGTAATCTAGATTATTGACTCTGGTGCAAGTGGGAGACTGAAGGAAATATGCCCTAGAGGCAACAATAAAGTTATTATTTATTTATTTCCTCATATCATGATAAATGTTTATTATTCATGCTAGAATTGTATTAACCGGAAACATAATACATGTGTGAATACATAGACAAATATAGTGTCACTAGTATGCCTCTACTTGACTAGCTCGTTGATCAAAGATGGTTGAGTTTCCTAGCCATGGACGTGAATTGTCATTTGATTAACGGGGTCACATCATTAGGAGAATGATGTGATTGACTTGACGATCGAATCTCGGGCAAGTAACATACCGATGACGAAGGGAACAACGTATGTTGTTATGCGGTTTGACCGATAAAGATCTTCGTAGAATATGTAGGAACCAATATGAGCATCCAGGTTCCGCTATTGGTTATTGACCGGAGACGTGTCTCGCTCATGTCTACATAGTTCTTGAACCCGTAGGGTCCGCACGCTTAAAGTTCTGTGATGATCGGTATTATGAGTTTTTGTGTTTTATTGTACCGAAGGTAGTTCGAAGTCCCGGATATGATCACGGACATGATGAGGAGTCTCGAAATGGTCGAGACGTAAAGATCGATATATTAGACGACTATGTTCGGACACCGGAAGTGTTTCGGGAGGTTTGGGGCATATACCGGAGTACCGGGGGGTTACCGGAACCCCCGGGAGTATATTGGGCCTAATGGGCCCTAGTGGGAGAAGAGGAGGGGCGGCCACGGCAGCCGCGCCCCCCCTCCCCCTCTAGTCCGAATTGGACAAGGAGGGGGGCGGCGCCCCCCTTTTTCCTTCTCTTCCTCTCTCCCTTCCTTCCCTTCTCCTACTCCTACTAGGAAAGGAGGAGTCCTACTCCCGGTGGGAGTAGGACTCCCCCCCCTTGGCGCGCCCTCCTCCTGGCCGGCCGCCTCCCCCCTAGCTCCTTTATATATTGGGGCAGGGGCACCCCAAAGACACAACAATTGATCATTGATCTTTTAGCCGTGTGCGGTGCCCCCCTCCACCATAATTCACCTCGGTAATATCGTAGGGGTGCTTAGGCGAAGCCCTGCGTCGGTAGCATCATCATCACCGTCACCACGCCGTCGTGCTGACGAAGCTCATCCCGGAAGCTCTACTGGACTGTGAGTTCGCGGGACGTCACCGAGCTGAACGTGTGCTGAACGCGGAGGTGCCGTACGTTCGGTGCTGAGGATCGGTCGATCATGAAGACGTACGACTACATCAACCGCGTTATTATAACGCTTCCGCTTACGGTCTACGAGGGTACGTAGACGACACTCTCCCCTCTCCTTGCTATGCATCACCATGATCTTGTGTGTGCGTAGGAATTTTTTTGAAATTACTACGTTCCCCAACAGAAACCCTAGTCCGCGGAAGAAATGAGGGATGAATACCACCCTCTCATTGGGCTTCGGTGTGGGGACGACTTGCCCCTGGGCCGGCAGACGATGGGCGATTTCCTTCGCCAAGTACCCGGCCGCCCAAAGCTCAGTAATGTCCTTCTCCTTGACGGAGGAGACCATCCACTTGCCTTGGCCTCCGGATCCGGACATGGTTAAGTGCTAGCTTAAGTGGGAAGAATATGAGAACTTGGGCGCTGGAGCTCAAGAGTGGAAGGGCCGAGGAAGAGAGAAGGCGTGGGAGAAGAAGGGGGAATCCCTATCCCCTTATAAAGGCAGTAAATATCGAACGCCTCCCCACTCGCCCTAAAACTCGCCTATTCCCAAGGGCTGTGTAAACGGCACGGTTTGGTTACCCATTCCCGCATTGATGAAAATCCCGCAATAAGGGGACACGATCTCTGCTTTGACAAGACGTGCCAATGGAAACTGCATCTCGAAACGCGGAACGGCGGCCAAAAACGGTTCGATATAGTGACCGAACAGATGTGATGTCATCTTGCAAAAAGTTGTCAGCAGATGGGGCTCGTGGGATATTATATTCCCTCTGCGGTTGTCTGTGGTGCATGTGTTACAGGTCTGGACACGATCAATACGTCCGAAGACTATCTTGGAGTTCGGAAGGAGGAACCCGCCTTGCAATGCCGAAGACAATCTATGCGCCGAACACCTTGTCATTGAAGCCAGGTTTAGGGGCTACTGAGGGAGTCCTGGACTAAGGGGTCCTTGGGCGTCCGGCCTGTTAGCCATGGGCCGGACTGATGGGCTATGAAGACACGAAGACCGAAGACTGCACCCCTATCCGGATGGGACTCTCCTTGGCATGGAAGGCAAGCTTGGCGACCAAATTTGTAGATTCCCTTCTTTGTAACCGACCTTGTGTAACCCTAGATCCTCCTGGTGTCTATATAAACCAGAGGACTTAGTCCGGAGGGGGGAAACACTCATTACCATAGTCATACAGGCTAGACTTCTAGGGTTTAGCCATTATGATCTCGTGGTAGATCAACTCTTGTAATACTCATATTCATCAAGATCAATCAAGCAGGAAGTAGGGTATTACCTCCATAGAGAGGACCCGAACCTGGGTAAACATTGTGTCCCCTGTCTCCTGTTACCATCGACCTTAGACGCACATTTCGGGACCCCCTACCCGAGATCCGCCGGTTTTGACACCGACAACGGGTACCGCAAATCGGGACGTGCTGCCTCGGCGCCGTCGAACGGAGAAACGATGCACATCCTCCCTTTCCGCCGGCGGATGGGATGCGGCCGGATCAGTGACCAATGGTGAGAGTGAGAGAGGCCCCCGCCGCCTTGTGTGAAATGCTCTGAAGAGAGACAAACCCGGGCAGGCAGGCTCCATTGTATATAGTGGAGCGGACTACCTTTTTCTCCATAAAAATCATTTTATATTCTGTGTACGTGCCATTGACCGATATAACTTTATGTAAAAATAACGCACTAACGCATCAAGTCGAACTTTGTTTCGTGCACGCGTGGTACACGGCCTCCGTAGGTAAACAACCGCTACACGCATTCAAATTAGCACGTGGGCTGCCATTTTGTACAGAAATGAGCTCCACCGTGTACCTGCGCGGGTGTGGCTGGGCGCGAAGCGTGAGTACGTGCACCTAGGGGTTGTGTGAGAAAGATACAAATGTAGAGAGATATAGTGTGTGGGTTCGTGAGTGTTTTTTTCGGGGGGGGTGAGAAATAGACAAGCAATATATGTGGATGATATTTCAATCAAAAAATATAACATATGCAACGTGTGTGAAATAGAGTCCTAGATATATCATATATATAGAGGGGACGATCCACGAGAAGAGAGTGGAGGTATCATCGGGTTGAGGTATCCATAGAATCGAAGAGAGGAATGATGTGTGTGTGTGCGCGCGCGCGCGATTGATAAAGAGTGCCATCGAATTTGTGTGTGCCCACATCAAAGATATAGGGTGGCTGGCCTACTGGAACGTGAGAGGGGACAGGTGTAGTTTGTCTCTGTGGCTTGGATACCTACCTACAGCGCTCGACTATCGGTGTGTGGTGGGGGTGGGGTGGGGGGAGACCTAATTAACTATAGTGGTACAATGGCTGGTATATGTGTGGAGGAGGAGAGAGGCCTACCTTTTGTATTGAGGGAGATCGATCGGCATCCATGCATATGTGTAGGAGAGGAATAAGGTTGGGAGAGATACAGAGCTAGAGTGTTGGAGGGGGTGGTGGTGGAGTTGCTTCTAACAAATGGTGGGAGAGGCTTGCTAGACAAACGGGGGGCACGCCTGTAATATCAATAAGAGAGGGGATGGCTGCCTATCTGTGCATGCGCATGTGAGAGACGGGACATGAGGCATGCACGAATGATGAGGGGGGACGATATGGTTGTGGTAAGCAGATGTAACTACATAGTAAGATCAATCCCCCTTTGTCAGAGAAAGGACAGACATAACTTGTGAGGTACGTCGATCAATGGGTGGGGGAAAATAGTTAAAGTCGACCTAGGTATATGTAGGGAGATCGATCGGTATACATGCATGTATGTGTTAGAAGCAAATAAGGCCCGGGGAGAAGAACAGAGAGAGAGGGATGCAGCTAGGAGGTGGTGCGAGAGGCATACTATATCGAGGGGAAAGGAGTGTGCGAGTACGAGATCGATGAAAAGAGGGGTGGGAGTGAGGCATGGACGGTGAGAAGAGAAGAGGGAAAGCTTGTGTTTGTGGTAGGCACACCTGGCTAGAGAGGCATATCGATCGATGTGTGCCGTAAAGAAGGAGCGGGGGGCCTACACACACCGTGGGTGAACGACCTAAAGTGAAAAGACGAATTTGCGCGATGGAGCTAGAGAATGCTGAAGGAGGGTGAGAGGGATGCGGGCGTGTGCATGCACGAGAGAAAGTTAGCGCTAGCTACAAAGATAAGAGGATTGTGTGGGAGGAAAAGATGAATAGAGATCATAATTCATTATAAAAAGTGAATTCGGATATTTGAAGAATTTATCATAGTGTTTTAAACCGACGCATGCGTGAATATATATAACGGTGATACACATGGTGTGGTTATGAACATGTTATACTACATATAATATATTTTATCTCTACTCTTATAAAAAACAGAGTTCGATTTATATCTGACGGATAGGAAGGAAACTATGGCAATTTTGAAAAAAGATACCCACACCCCTCTCCACATTTGCAAATAAGGCCTCCCCTCGATCATCTTGATGTTCCGTGCAACGCATGGGCATCTTGCTAGTACTACATATAATATATAGAACATTGATTATAATTTGGGCTAATGTGTGGCTTTTGCAGCTCAGGGCTAAATACTTGTCATAATGTAGGGGGCGGGGCACTATACTTTGTGTGATAAACACGGTGTATGTATGGAACATGTTTAGATTATGAATATCTAGTTAGTACATCAAATGTACTATTATTTGGAATCAACATCAAGTGTATTCAAAAAATTGAATTCGAGTTCATATAGTACACATAGTCCTTATCTATCTCTATAGTAATCATGTGGTGTGTTGTTAAGGTAATACACGAATGATGGTTGAAGTTGGCAACAATCATGATTGTAGATTCTTATTGAAATAGAGAAACGAATTCAAATTCAGTTCGAATTGCAGCGGTAGTATAGACATTTGGAATGCACCAAAATGTTGGTATGAGTAGGTTACATGCATTATATAGCCAGCGGAAAATTTTAATAGTAGCTTTGAATAGCATTTGTATAGTAAAACGGGACAAGACTCTCTCTTTGTGTGGTGTGAATAGTTTTATATTTTTCGTTTTTTCGTTGAGGGAAGTGCGAATTGATTTGGTACGTACAAGTACAATATTACACGTTAGGCTTGTCCCTAAAATTCAACCCGCGCCTTGTTATATCCCAAAAATTTAGATATCGTGCTCCCAAAACTGGCGCCTTCACAACCCGCGCCTTGCTATCCTGAAATTACAACGCGCGCGAAAACTCCCTCCAGCTGCCAAATCCCGACACGCGAAATCCCCCTTCTAACCCTGAGCCGAAAGGGCCGCTAGTTCAAATCGGTCGGGGTACTTTTGTAACACACCCTACATTTTGGACAAGCGCGTCCCTAAGTCATGGTTCCCCCCTCCCATCGCCTCCTTTTCGCCATTCGAAATCCCAGGCCGCCATAACCTCTCCGCTCCAGCCACGAAACCCCACCCTCCTCCGTCCGCCACCTCACCGCTGTCCAGCCGGAGCCTCTTCCCCGACGACGTCGTCCACCGCAACAGCTCAACGTCCCTCATCCACCTCCCCGGATGAGGATCCGTCGTCCATCTCGTCGTCCCGCCGGTTCAGCCGCCTCGTCCTCCACCTCCAAGGAGTTGCTCCGACGATCGCCTCGTCTATCGCGGCTGCTCCATCCCCACAGCGTCGCCTTAACCTGCTCAACCGGAACCGCAGCATCCTCGCCGACTCCTCGAACGAAGCCGAGGCCTACCAGGCGCTACCAAAGAGGTTGTACACTCATCGCATCGCACCTTCTCCTTAAATCGACCTCCCGACGCTGAGGTGCTCCATCCCGCACCCCCATGGAGTGGCTACCTCGAAGCCGGCGCCGCGGGCGACATCTCCACGTCGGCTCTCCCCCAGTGTGAGGCCCCTTCGGCGGCGGCATCCATACCAGCCGGGTCAACTGCTGCTGCTCCAGCTCTCGCTCGCGCTGCTGCTGCTCTCCCCCTCGCTCGTGCTGCTGCTCTGCTCCGATTTAGCTATACTTCAGTCGACTGAATCGACTTTTGGGTCAGTCGATTTTCAGGGGGTGGGGGGCTCACCGGAGTTAAGGAAGAACCACCCGCAGCGGGGAGGGGGGCTCGCCGGAGAGGTACCCCACTATCTATCTTAGGGTTCAGGGTGGGGGCGGTGGTCGTCGGTGGTGGGGGCGCGGTGGTGGGGCGGTGGCGTGGGGATCGCCGGAGAAAAAGCTCGGCGCGGGGGGGGGCTAGAGGGCTGGCCGGGGCGGCGGTGGACCGGCGGTTGGGAGTTGTTTCGGGGCGGCGAGGTGGGGGTGGACCGCGGTGGGGAGTTGTTTCGAGGCGGCGAGGCGGCGCGGGGGCCGGCGGTTCAGCCGGTGGTGGCTGGCGGCTCAGGGGGGTGCAGGTTGAATATGAACTGCAGGCCCTCCCTAAACTACATGTGAAGTACCTCTCTGCTACCGTTGCGTTCAGTTTCGACAGTAACATTCAGATTCCATAGTAAATTTCAATTTCGACAGTTAAGTTCAGAGTCAACAGTTTTTAAGTCATCTGTTGTAGTCAGGTGGTTTTTGGTGATGTAAATTTTACATCTATCACTTTTTGGTAATGTATTTTACATCATCTATAGGAGATGCTATTAGAATCCCACTTGAGATTAACAATGTCTGTCTTGTGCTGCTTCAGCCTCGACGTCTTACGGCTCACCGGAGCTGCTCCAATGACGGAACGATCCATCACAACAAAGCAGTGCCCTGGACGTCGTCTACAGATTCCTCAGATCTTCCTCCACACCTCCGATAGGCACCTCTGCTTCAATTTCTTCAGCGACCAACCCAATGATGCTGAGGTCGACACGGCTACGGCAAAGAGGTTGTACACTTGTCGCATCACTTATTACTCTACATTCATGTCGATCCATTAGGGCTATTTAGGTTCAACGGAAAAACATAGCAATAGGAAATTTTCCTATGGCACTCTACTATTCAATTATTCATGCATTTTGTTGAAAGGAATGGCACAAAACATCCACCTAGACCTACTTTTCAAAATCCTATGCATGAAAACAAGACCAAGTGCATTAGTGGCAGAATAACATTCTAACTGTACACGCTTTCATATGGTTTCACTTTATTTTGGCCATGTTTCTTTGCATTCCTATGCTCTTCCAATTCCCGTGAACCAAACACCCAAGTTGACAGAAATCATGTGTTCACAAATGCTGTGTTTCCCATGTGCATTCCTATCCTATTCTGGTGTTTTTCCTATCCCTGCGTTTTTAGAATCATGCAAGCCAAGGAGTCCTTACAGAATTACTTCAGTTACAGGTAGGTGTCGAAGAAAACTTTGTGTGGTTTGTCCTGCTCCTGCCGCGACGTCGTCCACCTCACCTGAGCTGCTCCATCGACAGAAGCATCCACCAAACCAGACATCACGACTCCTGACCATCTTTCGCCACCTCAGATCTCCTTCCCTGCCGTCGGCACCCACCGCAACGGCATCACCATCATCGACTCAGCAGATGAACCTGAGGAGTACACGGGTCCACAAGAGAGGTCGCACTCTTTTGTTTCTACTTATGTTATGCATTGCTTAATATTACCTGCTACTTTTTTGTCCTGTTCACCTCTTAGACTCCAAGTCAGTTCCAAATTGATGTTCAAACTTGAGTTCTAAATTAGTTGTGGGGCACATATCGAGGCAGCAATGAATAGTATTTTTGTCTAATATCTGGTTCACTTAGGGTATGCCTATGTTGTTCATCTTGGGTGGGAAACAAATAGTAAAGCAATCATCATCTTTTTTTATTAAATTAAAGCAATCATCAGCATGCTATCATTATTTTTGGATCCATCCACTGGTTGTTACCATTACTCTAGATTTTTGCATGCTCTCCTTACATAATCTCACTATATTTTTTGTATGCATGTCAGATATTGTACACAGTCATGCTGAACATGTAGAGAAAAAGAGAAGAGTTTTGCGCGGCAATACAATTTCATGCAGACATCGCTCCATGGTGGGTTCAATGGCAAACCGTCCCCCCCTCTACAGATTGTAATCCAGAGGAAGATATCCGTTCTGAGGTAGATTCAGACGCAGCTGACCACTCCTATTTACCCCCCAAGGTGTTTGCTCTAACTTGGCATGATGATGTTAGTCATATCATGCATGTTGCCTTGCAGTGCCTACTTTCGACATCATATATGTCATCTGCTTAGTTTAGACATGTTATGTAATGCCACCTATTTAGTTTCAATATCATATATGGGAATTATGCAGTCTCATGTCTTTTAGCCAGCCATAATATATGTGAAATGTGCAATGCCATCCTGTTTAACCAGGCATCATATATTTGAATGATATCTTGCCCATCCTTTTCTTCATTACATTTCCATTTGTCAACAATGTTTGTACATTAAACTACTGTTCCTGTGAATCAGCCATTTGACTGGGTGATGGAAAAATCTGGAGTGAAAAACAAGGCCTTCAGAGCAGACAGTGCTACCTGTCGAAGCAGATCTCTTGCTGGGTCCCGATAGCTCCTCAGAGATGGATTCAGAGACAGATGACCAGTCCTATTCCCCCACTGAGGTGTATGGTCTAACTTGGCACAGTTATACTGTTCATATCATGCATGTGGTGTCTTGCATTGCATAGTTTAGACATCATATACACAATATTCAACACCATGTTCTTAGTTCAGACATCATATATGTGAATGCCCTCTGCTTAGCATATAAATCACATATGTGAATTAAATCATGCGATCCTGATTAGTTAATAACATGTATGTGAATTATGTTATGCGATCCTGTTTAGTTAGTCATCATATCTTTGAATTATGTTATGCTATGCTATCCAGTTTAGATAGACATCATATATGTGAAATTATGTCATGCTATCCATTTTAGTTAAACAATATACATGTCAACTATTCATGCCCTCTTTTTTCCACACTATCTATTGCATCTGTCTCTCATACAATGTCTGTACATTCAACTATGTTTCCTGTTTATCAGCCATTTGAATTGGAGCGGGTGATGGCAGTATCTAGCGAAGTAAAAACACGGTCTTCAAATAAAACAGTGCTACCTCTTGGTGGAGATAGCACCCCGGTTGTACATGCACGAGAACCAGCCCTACCACACATAACCCAGACTCTCGTAGATTGTACCCCTACTGCGATGGACAGAGAACCAGCTTCACCCAATCTAACCCCAACCCCAGCAGATAGTAACCCAGTTCCTGTTGACACAACACCATCTCCACCACAGAGCTCCCAAACAAGAGCAGTTAGTAAGGCAGCTCCAGTGCCCAAAGCGCCAGTACTACCACGGCGAACCCCAACTCCACCAGTTAGTACACCTATTCCTGTGGAGGAAGCACAACCTGCCATTCATAGTTTAGCATCTATCGCATTTGATGTTGTTAAATCCTATGTGCGTATCTTCCCATCATGGAAATATTATACTGAAGATGAAGGAAAATGCCAGTTGCAGGTGTTTGTCCAGGAGTTATGTGTAAGTAATGTTATTCATGGCAATTACTTTGCTTTGTCCCATACATTCTACCTCCATGATGGTTATAATATAGCAAATTTTCCCATTTTTCTCTATAGAGAAGGACCGATTTGGAAACTCAGGATGAGGTAACTTGTGCTAATACCTCTGCTATCTTCAAGAATGCTTGGTGGCAGTATCAGAATTACCTGAAGAAAACGTACTTCACTGGCAAAGAAACTCATCAAATTCCCTTACGTTCTCCTGAGACACATTTACTGGACGATGACTGGGAACGCCTTGTTCTGTACTGGTCCTGAACCAAGAATGTGGTAAGGTCTATGAGCTCATTTTTTTAAGTACTATATGCTTGCGTCTTACTGTACTCTGTTCATGTAGAACAAGTGCTTAAACCTGAAGAACAAATGTTCTCATTTAAGATTCCATTGCTATCGTGCATACTGCTTTGCTCTTGTATCACTGTATTTACTCATACAAACTTATTTTTAAATTGAAGGATCCAATGGAAACTCCAATGGCACAACAGGTATGTTTACGCATGTTTCTTTAACAGGTTTGCTCTTATAAATAGCTTTGTTGATTTCAATTTCAATTGTGTATACAGTTGAGTTCTCATATCATGCACATTACTAGCATCACAACAGGGCCAATAGTGTTGTTGTACATGTAGACCCGTGGTACCCATCTGAAATCTTGTTGTGCCGTGTAGTTTCCCACGCTTTGTATTCTTTCAGTGATGCTTTCTCTTGAACTGATATGATTTGAACTGTGTCTCTATTTTGATTTGGCAAGACAATGCAGTGACCATAGGACATAGATATATGTTTGTTTGATGCTTTTATAATGTACTACTACTTGGCAATAGAAGACTTGGTGGTTTAATCTTGTCCACCTTACTAATGAACTGGTTCACCGAAATGAGTTTCATATACTAGTACATGCTAAACCTGTTATGTGTCTGCTTGTTTCTTCTTTTAGAATGCTGATAGAATATTGGGCAAGAGCACCTTATTAAGCAATGGTAAAGGAAGTAATGCAGATAAGGTTCAGGATAGTGAGACATCCTTGTTGGTCTCCAACAAAGCTGATAAAACAGCTAAGGAAAACTATCTTGAAGATAGTGAGACAACCCCAAAGTCTTGTCTTGGTTTACTGTTCGAGTTACTGGCCACTACCGCTTGCACAAGCTATTCAAACTCACTGTCTGAATCAGTTCGGTTTCTTGAGTCTCAACTACAAGCTGAAAGACATCGATCAGCTGTGCTGCGACAAGAAGCGGAAGGACTGCGGAAGTCCCTGGAGCATTCAGATGCATACTTTCTGGTGCAACAGCAAGCATTGGAGGATTTTAGCACCAAACAGGACAAAGCTAATAAGCTTGCTAAGCTAATTGCCAGCATGGTGGATACCCAGGATAACGTTTCTTGAGCTCTTCTGAAGTTGTTTCGGTTATGCACTTGTTTTGCTGCCACGTTTATTTGCACTGGTGGCCAATTTTGACGGCCAGATATGTTGCTTTGTTCCCTATATTTCCACTGGTGGCGAACTTTGATGCATAGTGGATGTAATATGTGTAATAGTTGTAATAGGCTAGCATTAGTTGCTTGCTTATTTATTTCCTTATTGTATTGTTTAGTTGTTTGCTTGTAGTCACTGCAGTTCTTTTTCCACGTTTTTCTAGTGGCCACAATAACCTATTTTTGGTAACTAGGTGATGACCCACAAGCATAGGGGATCTATCGTAGTCCTTTCGATAAGTAAGAGTGTCGAACCCAACAAGGAGCAGAAGGAAATGATAAGTGGTTTTTAGCAAGGTATTCTCTGCAAGCACTGAAATTATAGGTAACAGATAGTTTTGGGATAAGATAATTTGTAACAGGTAACAATTAATGAAAGTAAATAAGGTGCAGCAAGGTGGCCCAATCCTTTTTGTAGCAAAGGACAAGCCTGGACAAACTATTATATAGAGAAAAGCGCTCCCGAGGACACATGGGAATTATCGTCAAGCTAGTTTTCATCACGTTCATATGATTCGCGTTCGGTACTTTGATAATTTGATATGTGGGTGGACCGGTGCTTGGGTGCTGTCCTTACATGGACAAGCATCCCACTTATGATTAACTCCTATTGCAAGCATCCGCAACTACAAAAGAAGTATTAAGGTAAACCTAACCATAGCATGAAACAAATGGATCCAAATCAGCCCCTTACGAAGCGACGCATAAGCTAGGGTTTAAGCTTCCGTCACTCTAGCAACCCATCATCTACTTATTACTTCCCAATGCCTTCCTCTAGGCCCAAATAATGGTGAAGTGTCATGTAGTCGACGTTCACATAACACCACTAGAGGAGAGACAACATACATCTCATCAAAATATCGAACGAATACCAAATTCACATGACTACTAATAGCAAGACTTCTCCCATGTCCTCAGGAACAAACGTAACTACTCACAAAGCATATTCATGTTCATAATCAGAGGGGTATTAATATGCATAATGGATCTGAACATATGATCTTCCACCAAATAAACCAACTAGCATCAACTACAAGGAGTAATCAACACTACTAGCAACCTACAGGTACCAATCTCAGACTTAGAGACAAGAATTGGATACAAGAGATGAACTAGGGTTTTAGAGGAGATGGTGCTGGTGAAGATGTTGATGGAGATTGGCCCCCTCCCAATGAGAGGAGCATTGGTGATGACGATGGCGATGATTTCCCCCTCCCGGAGGGAAGTGTCCCCGGCAGAACAGCTCTGCCAGAGCCCTAGATTGGTTCCGCCAAGGTTCCGCCTCGTGGCGGCGGAGTCTCGTCCCGAAAGCTTGCTTATGATTTTTTCTCGGACGAAAGACTTCGTATAGCAGAAGATGGGCACCGGAGGGCCACCAGGGGGCCCACGAGGCAGGGGTGCGCCCAGGGGGGTAGGGCGCGCCCCCACCCTCGTGGCCAGGGTGTGGGCCCCCTCTGGTATTTTCTTCACTCAGTATTTTTTATTATTTCCAAAAGTAACTTCTGTGGAGTTTCAGGACTTTTGGAGTTGTGCAGAATAGGTCTCTAATATTTGCTCCTTTTCCAGCCCAGAATTCCAGCTGCCGGCATTCTCCCTCTTCATGTAAACCTTGTAAAATAAGAGAGAACAAGCATAAGTATTGTGACATAATGTGTAATAACAGCCCATAATGCAATAAATATCAATATAAAAGCATGATACAAAATGCACGTATCAACTCCCCCAAGCTTAGACCTCGCTTGTCCTCAAGCGGAAGCCGATAACGATAAATATGTCCACATGTTTAGAGATAGAGGTGTCGATAAAATAAAATACGGACATGAGGGCATCATGATCATTCTTATAACAGCAACATATATGGATATTGCCATATGATTTCTTATGCTCAAGTAATAATCTATTCACAATGCAAAGTATGAGTTAGAAACTTCATAGGGAACTAACAAACTATAATCTCAGTCATTGAAGCAATTGCAATTTATCATAACATTCGAAAGAGTCAATATAAGAGCTTTTCAGCAAGTCCACATACTCAACTATCATTTAGTCTTTCACAATTGCTAACACTCACGACTTGTGGTTACGGTGTTTTAATCGGACACAGAGAAAGATAGGGGCTTATAGTTTCGCCTCCCAACCTTTTACCTCAAGGGTAATGTCAACAATAATAGTTCATGCTAACTTACATCCAATTGGATATATATATCAGGATCTTTCCAACACACTGTGCTTGCCAAAGGATAAAATGTAAAAAGGAAAGGTGAAGATCACCATGACTCTTGCATAAGGTAGAAGATAAAATTAAAAGATAGGCCCTTCGCAGAGGGAAGCAGAGGTTTTCATGCGCTTTTAGGGTTGGATGCACAAAATCTTAATGCGAAAGAACGTCACTTTATATTGCCACTTGTGCTATGGACCTTTATTATGCAGTCTGTCGCTTTTATTTCTTCCACATCACAAGATCGTATAAAGCTTATTTCCTCCACACTAATCAATCATACATATTTAGATAGCAATTTTTATTGCTTGCACCGATGACAACTTACTTGAAGGATCTTACTCAATCCATAGGTAGATATGGTGGACTCTCATGGCAAAACTGGTTTTAAGGGTATTTGGAAGCACAAGTAGTATTTCTACTTGGTGCAAAGAATTGGCTAGCATGAGGGAGAAAGGCAAACTCAACATGTTGGATGATCCATGATAATATACTTTATTTCAGATATAAGAAAACATAACCCATTACGTTGTCTTCCTTGTCCAACATCAACTCTTTAGCATGTCATATCTTAATGAGTTCTCACAATCATAAAAGATGTCCAAGATAGTATATTTATATGTGAAACCTCTCTTTCTTTATTACTTCCTATTAATTGCAACGATGACCAAAACTATGTTTGTCAACTCTCAACAATTTTTAATCATCATACTCTTTATATGTGAAGTCATTACTCTCCATAAGATCAATATGATCTCTTTTTATTTCTTTTTATTCTTTGTTTTTCTTTTATTCCCTCAAGATCATAGCAAAATAATCAAGCCCTTGACTCAACACTAATCTTTATTATATAGCTCACAGACTCGATTACATAGAGGGATCATAAGGCAAAACTCAAAGCTAAATCATACTAAAACTTTATTCTACTAGATCAAGATATTACTAAAAGGATCGAACTAAGAAAAACGGTAAAGATAGGAGTGTGATGGTGATACGATACCGGGGCACCTCCCCCAAGCTTGGCAGTTGCCAAGGGGAGTGCCCATACCCATATGATTATATCTCCTTTGCTGGTGAAGAAGGTGGTGGAGTTGTTGATGATGTGGGCCTGTCGTCCATCTTCCAAGGCATAGGCTCACCATCATAGAAGGATGATCGAGTCTCCGGGATCCTCAAATCTGCAGCCAAACTCATCCTCTTGAATCTATATTCATACTCACAGTTTTGGTTTTGCGGGTCATAGATTTGGGGTTGGAGGTGCTCGATCTTCTCGTGAAGCTTAAAGATGGTCTCCCCAATGTTCTTGGCATCCAACTTGTGGTTGTTGGTGAACTCCGCGATCATCAAGTGGTTGGCGTTGAGTCCATGTTCCACCATCCACTGGCACTTGAAAACTTTTTGCTCCATTGCTTCGAGCCTCGTCTCCACGGTTTCGGTCCTCCTTGGTCCCTCAACATCGCGGACGTGCAGCAACCCATCACGCATCTCAATGGTTTGAGGGTGTTGCAGCACCTCCGCGAGGTAGGGGTTGATGACCTTCTCGAAGAACTTGTCCTTGGGGGCGCTTGGAGACGTCATGATGATCTAGATCTGTCAGAAAACAGCTCGAAACAAAAACAGAGGATATTTGTGTGATACAGGAGTCAAAACCTTCGGGAGATT
Source organism: Triticum aestivum (assembly GCF_018294505.1). NCBI lineage: Eukaryota > Viridiplantae > Streptophyta > Magnoliopsida > Poales > Poaceae > Triticum > Triticum aestivum. The sequence continues at coordinate 446,398,369 of NC_057805.1, read as the reverse complement.
ATATAATGAATTTTTACCGACCGAAAGAAGTATCGTGCAAGAAAACGGAGTCCGGAGAGCACACGAGGTGCCCACGAGGCAGGGGGCGCGCCCAAGGGGTAGGGCGCGCCCTCCACCCTCGTGGAGGCCTCGTGTCCTTCCCGGACTGCTTCTTATTTTCCTATTTTTTTAATATTCCAAAACGGAGAAAAATTGCCATTAGAACTGTTTTGGAGTAGGTTTACTTACCGTACCACGTACCTATTCCATATCGAAGTCTGAAACGTTCTGGAAAGTGTCCCTTACGTATTCCTCCGGTGTTACGATTTCAATAACATTAGTTTCAACGTTTATAGGATTACCTGAGATCACTGTTCAAGATATCTTCCGATATTCCGATAAATCGGCCGATTTATCGCTTACCAGTGTCTGACCGATAAGATAAATCGGCCGATATGGCGATAAATCGGCCGATATGCCGATAAACTGGCCCATTGACCCCTTATCATGGGTCGACCGATAAGTTCCCGATAAGCGATATCCTCAACATTGCCTGACATATAATGTTTGATTCTTTGACCGTTCACCACCTTCGGATTTGTGCCTTCGAAGTTGTTGATTTTTATGGCACCGGAACGATAGACCTCCTTGATAACGTAAGGACCTTCCCATTTAGAGAGAAGTTTTCCTGCAAAAAATCTTAAACGAGAGTTGAATAGCAACACATAATCACCTACATTAAACTCACACTTTTGTATCCTTTTGTCATGCCATCTTTTAACTTTTTCTTTAAACAACTTGGCATTCTCATAGGCTTGGGTTCTCCATTCATCAAGTGAGCTAATGTCAATTAATCTCTTCTCACCGGCAAGTTTGAAATCATAGTTGAGCTCTTTAATAGCCCAATATGCCTTATGTTCTAGTTCGAGAGGTAAGTGACATGCTTTTCCATAAACCATTTTATACGGAGACATACCCATAGGATTTTTATATGCAGTTCTATAGGCCCATAATGCATCATCAAGTTTCTTGGACCAATTCTTTCTAGATCTATTAACAGTCTTTTGCAAAATTAATTTGAGCTCTCTATTACTCAATTCTACTTGACCACTAGACTGTGCGTGATAAGGGGATGCAATTCTATGATTAACATCATACTTAGCAAGCATTTTACGAAAAGCACCATGAATAAAATGTGAACCACCATCAGTCATTAAATATCTAGGGACTCCAAACCTCGGAAAAATAACTTCTTTAAGCATCTTAATAGAAGTGTTATGATCAGCACTACTAGTTGGAATAGCTTCTACCCACTTAGTAACGTAATCAACAGCAACTAAAATATGTGTATATCCATTAGAGGCAGGAAACGGTCCCATATAATCAAAGCCCCAAACATCAAATGGTTCAATAATAAGTGAATAATTCATAGGCATATCTTGACGTCTACTAATGTTACCAATTCTTTGGCATTCATCACAAGATAAGACAAACTTACGAGCATCCTTGAAGAGAGTAGGCCAATAAAAACCGGATTGCAATACCTTATGTGCAGTTCTATCTCCAGCGTGGTGTCCTCCATAAGCCTCGGAGTGACACTTGCATAGGATATGTTCCTGTTCATGCTCAGGTACACAACGCCTAATAACACCATCTACTCCTTCTTTATAAAGATGTGGGTCATCCCAAAAGTAGTGTCTCAAATCATAGAAAAACTTTTTCTTTTGCTGGTATGTGAAACTAGGTGGTATAAATTTAGCAACCATGTAATTAGCATAATCAGCATACCATGGAGCAGTACGAGAAGCATTTATGACATTTAATTGTTCATCAGGAAAGTTATCATCAATAGGTAGTGGGTCATCAAGAACATTTTCTAACCTAGACAAGTTATCTGCAACGGGGTTCTCAGCTCCCTTTCTATCAATAATTTGTAAATCAAATTCTTGTAGCAAGAGAACCCATCTAATAAGTCTAGGTTTAGCATCTTTCTTTTCCATAAGATATTTAATAGCAGCATGATCAGTGTGAATAGTTACTTTAGAATCAACAATATAAGGTCTGAACTTATCACAAGCAAATACATCTGCTATGAATTCTTTTTCAGTAGTGGCATAATTTCTCTGGGCATTGTCTAGAGTTTTACTAGCATATTGAATAACATTTAATTTCTTATCAACTCTTTGCCCTAGAACAACACCTACAGCATAATCACTAGCATCACACATAATTTCAAAGGGTAAATTCCAATCAGGTGGCTGAACAATGGGTGCAGAGATTAATGCTTTCTTAAGTATTTCAAATGCTTCTACACAATCATCATCAAAGACAAATGGTATATCTTTTTGTAAGAGATTAGTCAGAGGCCGAGAAATTTTTGAGAAGTCCTTAATGAACCTCCTATAAAAACCAGCATGACCAAGGAAACTTCTTATACCTTTGATGTCCTTAGGACACGGCATCTTTTCAATAGCATCCACTTTAGCTCTATCAACTTCAACACCTCTTTCAGAAATTTTATGCCCCAAAACAATGCCTTCATTAACCATAAAGTGGCACTTCTCCCAATTCAAGACAAGGTTAGTTTCTTCACATCTCTGCAAAACTCGATCAAGGTTGCTCAAGCAATCATCAAAAGAGGAGCCATAAACTGAGAAATCGTCCATGAAAACCTCACATATATTTTCACAAAAATCAGAGAATATAGCCATCATGCATCTTTGAAAGGTAGCAGGTGCATTACATAAACCAAAAGGCATACGTCTATAAGCAAAAGTACCGAAAGGGCAAGTAAAAGTGGTATTTGCTTGATCATCAGCTGACACAGGTATTTGAGAGAAACCAGAATAACCATCTAGAAAGCAAAAATGTGTATGTTTGGATAATGTTTCTAGCATTTGATCAATAAAAGGTAAGGGGTAATGATCTTTTTAGTAGCTTTATTTAATTTGCGGAAATCAATTACCATCCTATAACCTGTAATAATTCTTTGCGGAATCAATTCATCTTTATCATTAGGAACGACAGTAATACCTCCCTTCTTAGGGACACAATGGACAGGACTTACCCACTGACTATCAGCAACGGGATAGATTATACCTGCTTCAAGGAGCTTTAGTATTTCCTTTCTCACCACTTCTTTCATCTTAGGATTCAGCCGTCGTTGATGATCAATAACTGGTTTGGCGTCTTTCTCCAAATTTATTTTGTGTTGACATAGAGTGGGACTAATGCCCTTAAGATCATCAAGAGTATATCCAATAGCAGCACGGTGCTTCTTCAGAGTTTTCAATAATTTCTCTTCTTCATGCTCTGAAAGGTTAGCACTAATAATAACAGGATATATCTTATTTTCATCAAGATAAGCATATTTAAGAGTATCAGGTAATGGTTTAAGCTCAAACACGGGATCACCCTTGGGTGCAGGAGGATCCCCTAGGATTTCAACAGGCAAGTTGTGTTTCAGAATAGGTCCTTGTTTAAAGAATACTTCATCTATTTCCCTTCTTTCATTCATAAACATATCATTTTCATGGTCTAGCAAATATTGTTCTAAAGGATCACTAGGAGGTACGGCAATAGAAGCAAGACCAATAATTTCATCTTTACTAGGCAATTCCTCATCACGAGGTTGTCTATGAAATTTAGAGAAATTAAACTCATGAGACATATCATCCAAGCCAATAGTAACAACATCCTTCTTGCAATCTATCTTAGCATTAACAGTGTTCAAGAAGGGTCTACCAAATATAATGGGACAAAAGCTATCTTGTGGGGAACCAAGAACAAGAAAATCAGCAGGATATTTGACCTTCCCACACAAGACTTCAACATCTCTAACAATCCCAATCGATGAAATTGTATCTCTATTGGCAAGCTTAATGGTGACATCAATTTCTTCTAACTCAGCAGGTGCAATGTCATGCATAATTTCTTTGTATAAGGAAATAGGTATTGCACTAGCACTAGCACCCATATCACACAAGCCATGATAACAATGATCTCCTATTTTAACAGAAATAATAGGCATGCCTACCACATGTCTATGTTTATCTTTAGCACCAGGTTTAGCAATTCTAGCAGTCTCATCACAGAAGTAAATAACATGCCCATCAATATTATCAGCCAAGAGATCTTTAACAATAGCAATATTAGGTTCAACTTTAACTTGCTCAGGAGGTGTATAAGTTCTAATATTACTTTTACAAACCACGGTTGAAGCTTTAGCATGATCCTTTATCCTAACAGGAAAAGGTGGTTTCTCAACATAATCAGTAGGAACAATAGGATCATTATAAGTGATAGTCTTTTCTTCAACTTTAATAGGTGCAACTACTTTTACTTCAATGGGAGGATTATATTCAAACCACTTCTCCTTAGGGAGATCAACATGTGCAGCAAAAGATTCACAAAAAGAAGCTACTATCTCAGAGTCAAGTCCATATTTAGTGCTAAATTTACGGAAAACATCGGTATCCATAAAAGATTTAACACAATCAAAGTTAGGTGTTATACCTGACTCCTTACCTTCGTCGAGATCCCAATTTTCAGAGTTGCGTTTAATTCTTTCCAATAAATCCCATTTGAATTCAATAGTCTTCATCATAAAGAACCAGTACAAGAAGTATCGAGCATGGAGCGATTGTTGTCAGAAAGCCGAGCATAAAAATTTTGAATAATAATTTCTCTTGAGAGCTCATGATTGGGGCATGAATATAACATTGACTTAAGCCTCCCCCAAGCTTGAGCGATGCTTTCTCCTTCGCGAGGCCAAAAATTATATATATAATTACGATCACGATGAACAAGATGCATAGGATAAAACTTCTGATGGAATTCCAATTTCAACCACTTGTAGTCCCATGATCTCATATCATCACATAGCCTTTACCATGTAAATGCATCTCCCTTCAAAGATAAAGGGAAGACCTTCTTGTTGATAACATCATCAGGCATACCTGCAAGCTTAAATAATCCACAGACTTCATCCACATAGATTAAGTGTAAATCGGGATGCAATGTTCCTTCTCCTGCAAAAGGATTAGCTAGCAGTTTCTCTATCATACCCGAAGGAATTTCAAAGTAAACATTTTCATTTTCAGTAGGTTCAGTAGGTTGAGGAGCAACTCTTTGCTCTACTAGTCGAGGTGAAGATACCTCGAACAAGCCCCTCAAAGGATTACTTTCCATAGTAACAAGTGACAGTAAATTTCAGCACACTATATAAATTTTTTCCTTACCAAAGGCGCTTCACTCCCCGGCAACGGCGCCAGAAAAGAGTCTTGATGACCCACAAGTATAGGGGATCTATCGTAGTCCTTTCGATAAGTAAGAGTGTCAAACCCAACGAGGAGCAGAAGGAAATGATAAGCGGTTTTCAGCAAGGTATTCTCTGCAAGCACTGAAATTATAGGTAACAGATAGTTTTGTGATAAGATAATTTGTAACGGGTAACAAGTAATGAAATTAAATAAGGTGCAGCAAGGTGGCCCAATCCTTTTTGTAGCAAAGGACAAGCCTGGACAAACTCTTATATAGAGAAAAGCGCTCCCGAGGACACATGGGAATTATCGTCAAGCTAGTTTTCATCACGTTCATATGATTCGCGTTCGGTACTTTGATAATTTGATATGTGGGTGGACCGGTGCTTGGGTGTTGTCCTTACTTGGACAAGCATCCCACTTATGATTAACTCCTATTGCAAGCATCCGCAACTACAAAAGAAGTATTAAGGTAAACCTAACCATAGCATGAAACATATGGATCCAAATCAGCCCCTTACGAAGCAACGCATAAACTAGGGTTTAAGCTTCTGTCACTCTAGCAACCCATCATCTACTTATTACTTCCCAATGCCTTCCTCTAGGCCCAAATAATGGTGAAGTGTCATGTAGTTTACGTTCACATAACACCACTAGAGGAGAGACAACATACATCTCATCAAAATATCGAACGAATACCAAATTCACATGACTACTAATAGCAAGACTTCTCCCATGTCCTCAGGAACGAACGTAACTACTCACAAAGCATATTCATGTTCATAATCAGAGGGGTATTAATATGCATAATGGATCTAAACATATGATCTTCCACCAAATAAACCAACTAACATCAACTACAAGGAGTAATCAACACTACTAGCAACCTACAGGTACCAATCTCAGACTTAGAGACAAGAATTGGATACAAGAGATGAACTAGGGTTTTAGAGGAGATGGTGCTGGTGAAGATGTTAATGGAGATTGGCCCCCTCCCGATGAGAGGAGCATTGGTGATGACGATGGTGATGATTTCCCCCTCCCGGAGGGAAGTGTCCCCGGCAGAACAGCTCCGCCAGAGCCCTAGATTGGTTCCGCCAAGGTTCCGCCTCGTGGCGGCGGAGTCTCGTCCCGAAAGCTTGCTTATGATTTTTTTTATCAGACGAAAGACTTCATATAGCAGAAGATGGGCACCGGAGGGCCACCAGGGGGCCCACGAGGCAGGGGGCGCGCCCAGCGGGGTCCCCACCCTTGTGGCCAGGGTGTGGGCCCCCTCTGGTATTTTCTTCGCTCAGTATTTTTTATTATTTCCAAAAATAACTTCCGTGGAGTTTCAGGACTTTTGGAGTTGTGAAGAATAGGTCTCTAATATTTGCTCCTTTTCCAGCCCAGAATTCCAGCTGCCGGCATTCTCCCTCTTCATGTAAACCTTGTAAAATAAGAGAGAACAAGCATAAGTATTGTGACATAATGTGTAATAACAGCCCATAATGCAATAAATATCAATATAAAAGCATGATACAAAATGGAGGTATCACTAGGCCACATTAATCATGGCAACACACGGACTGTTGTAACCATGGGCCTCCTGCGGGCCGTAGGATCCATGGGCCTTCTACGGGCCGTAGGATCCATGGGCCTTCTATGGGCCGTATGATCCATGGACTTTCTACAGGCCGTATGATCCATGGGCCTTCTACGGGCCGTAGGATCCATTGGTCTTCTACGGGCCGTAGGATCCATGGGCCTTCTACGGGGCGTATAATCATTTCGCCAAACATGGGCCGTACTATTCGTGGACCATAACGGGCCGGTAATAGGCCGTATTTGATAACACTATGAAAACAGCCCAACGAGTTAACGGGCCACAAACGGGCCGAATGTAATCATGGGCTGAATTTGGCCCACAAACGGAACATGCCAGTAACGGACCGTAACTAACCAAATTCTAGAAATGAGCCCAAGAATAAATGGGCCCTTAGAAGGCTGAAAGTTAACACGGGCTGGAAACGGCCGACGGAATAATAGGTTGTTAATGGGTATAAAGCGATACAATGTTCATTATGGGCCAGTTTCATCTCGAGCCTTTAATGGGCCGAGAGTTACGAAGGTCCTTATATGGGCTGAAAGACATCATGGGCCATACATGGGCCGGAAGTTACAACGGGCTGGAATCATATTGGACGGCCCAGATGAAGCTACTGGGCTTAATTCTGATAGGACGTAACGCGCCGGGAGTTAGCGGGCCGTAAATGGGCGATATACGAATAGGCCGTTAACAGGCTTTCCGTGGGCCGGCCCGTTACCTTTTGACCAAATCAAACGGGCCGGCCTTTTCACCGGAATGGGCCTCTATTGGGTCGTGCCATGTGTCAATGTATCATAGGCGCCTCCTGTCCAATGAGTGGATGACATTTGTCCCAACGGTGAGTCAACACGTGTTTCCTCTGGCCAATGAGAATTTTACACGTGGAAAATCCCCATTGGTCCGGGCTGTTAACGGGTTATCAGATCCAAAACCGGACCCGATAGCTTAAAGGCGACCTGTTATGGTGGATGCCACGTGTCGGTCACCCTTGATGAAAGCACTTCTATGACGCGCGATTTATCGTCATGGAAGTGGACACTTCCATGATGATAATTTTGGTAATGTCATGGAACACTTCTACGACAACACAGGTATGACTATCTTGATTCTGTCATAAAATCCTCATGGATGTACATGCATGACAGAAAACGTGACCTACTGTGATAAACATGTATCATCACGGAAGTGTATTTTTTTGTAGTGTGCATATCAGGATGTTCGGTTCCATCTCCTGCATAAGGATTAGCTAGCATTTGTTCTATCATACCCGAAGGAATTTCATATTCAATATTTTCAGTAGGTGCAGGAGGTTGCGGGGTAGCTAATTGTGGTTCCGGACGAGGTGAAGATACCCCGAACAAATCCCTCAAAGGATTGTTTTCCATAGTAACAAGTGACAAAAAAATTCAGCACACTATATAAATGTTTCCTTACCAAATTCCACTTACCAAAGGCGCTTCACTCCCCGGCAACGGCACCAGAAAATAGCCTTGATGACCCAAAAGTATAGGGGATCAATTGTAGCTCTTTTCGATAAGTAAGAGTGTCGAACCCAACGAGGAGCAGAAGGAAATGACAAGTAGTTTTCAGTAAGGTAATGTCTGCAAGTGCTAAAATTGTAAATAGTGGAGTAGTTTGATAGCAAGATAATTTGTAACGAGCAAGTAATGATAGTAGTAACAAAGGTTCAACAAGGTAGACCAATCCTTTTGGAGCAAAGGACAGGCCAAAACGGTCTCTTATGATAAGCAAAGTGTTCTTGAGGGTACACGGGAATTTCATCTAGTCACTTTCATCATGTTGGTTTAATTTGTGTTCGCTACTTTGATAATTTGATATGTGGGTGGACCGGTGCTTAGGTGTTGTTCTTACTTGAACAAACCTCCTACTTATGATTAACCCTCCCGCAAGCATCCGCAACTACGAGAAAAGTATTAAGAATAAATTCTAACCATAGCATTAAACTTTTGGATCCAATCAGACCCTTACGGAATAGCGCATAAACTGGGGTTTAAGCTTCTATCACTCTCGCAAACCATCATCTAATTGCTACTCCAAAATGCATTCCCTTAGGCCCAAATATGGTGAAGTGTCATGTAGTCGACGTTCACATGACACCACTAAGGGAATAATAACATACAAGTTCACATGATTACTTGCAACATGATTTCTCCCGTGGCCTCAAGAACAAAAGTAACTACTCACAAATGATAATCATGTTCATGATCAAAGGGGTATTAAATAGCATAATGGATCTAAACATATAATTTTCCACCAAATAAACCATATAGTAATCAACTACAAGATGTAATCAACACTACTAGTCACCCACAAGTACCAATCTATAGTTCCGGTAACAAGATTGAACACAAGAGATGAACTAGGGTTTGAGATGAGATGGTGTTGTTGAAGATGTTGATGGAGATTGCCCTCCGGAAGATGGGAGAGTTGTTGGTGATGATGATGACGATGATTTCCCCCTCCGGGAGGGAAGTTCCCCCGATGGAATCGCTCCGTCGGAGGACAAAAGTGCTCCTGCCCAACCGCCTCGAGACGGCGGCGCTCCGTCCCGAAAGTCCTCTCCTTATTTTTTTTCTAGGTCAAAATGACTTATATACCAGAAGATAGGCACCGGAGGTGGGCCAAGGAGGGCACAACCCACCAGGGCGCGCTTGGGCTCCCTGGCGCGCCCGGGTGGGTTGTGCCCACCTGGTGGGCCCCCTTTGGTAGTTATTTGCTCCAATAATTCTTAAATATTCCATAAAAAATCTCCGTGAAGTTTCAGCTTGTATGGAGTTGTGCAGAATAGGTGGCCTGGCGTAGCTTTTCCAGGTCCAAATTTCCGGCTGCGAGAATTCTCCCCCTTGGTGTGTACCTTGCAAATTATGAGAGAAAAGGCATTAGAATTACTCCAAAAAGCATTATTATGGATAAAAACATTATAAATAACAGTAAGAAAACATGATGCAAAATGGACGTATCAAATACCTTGCTAAAAAACACTTGTCATTTCCTTCTCCTCCTCGTTGGGTTCGACACTCTTACTTATCGAAAGGACTACGATTGATCCCCTATACTTGTGGGTCATCAAAGACATGATTACTTTATTAGTATGCTTGAAGTATTATTGTTTTTATGTCAATATTAAACTTTTGTTTTGAATCTTATGGATCTAAACATTCATGCCACAATAAAGAAGATTACATTGATAAATATCTTAGGTAGCATTCACACTTCATAAATTCTTTCTTTTTATCATTTACCTACTCGGGGGCGAGTAGGAATTAAGCTTGGGGATGTTGATACGTATCCAACATATCTATAATTTATGAAGTATTCATGCCATGTTTGCAACAATTATATATTGTTTTGGTATGATTGTATTAGAACTAACCCGGACTGACGTTGTTTTCAACAGAACTACCGTGGTGTCGTTTTTTGTGTAGAAATAAAAGTTCTCAGCATGGCTGAAAATTTACGATGATTTTTTATGGACCAAAAGAGACCCTCGAAGCACCGGAGCTGGGCCAGGAAGTGACCGAGGAGGACACAAGCCCGGGGGTGTGCCTCCCGAGCTTGTGGGCCCCTCGGGCAACCCCTAACTTGTTTCCAACGCCAAAAATTCTTATAAATATAGAAACCTCCGAAAAGAACCCTAGATCGGAAGTTCCGCCGCCGCAAGCCTCTGTAGCCACGAAAAACCAATCGGGAGCCCGTTCCGGCACCCTGCCGGAGGGGAAATCATCGCCGGAGGCCATCTTCATCATCCCGGCGGTATCCATGACGAGGAGGGAATAGTTCACCCTCGGGGATGAGGGTATGTACCAGTAGCTATGTGTTTGATCTCTCTCTCTCTCTCTCTCGTGTTCTTGATTTGGCACGATCTTGATGTACCGTGATCTTTGTTATTATAGTTGGATCATATGGTGTTTCTTCCCTCCCTATCTCTTGTTGTGATGAATTGAGTCTTGCTCTTTAAGGTTTTGTTATGTTGGATTGAGTATTGGATTTGAGAACACTTGATGTATGTCTTGCGATGGGATATCTGTGGTGACAATGGCATGTTCTATTGATTCACTTGATGTATGTTTTGGCACTCAACTCGCGGATTCCCGAGGTGACATTGGGGTAATCTATGCATAGGGGTTGATGCACGTTTTCATCCTACGTTCTTCGATAGAAACTTTGGAGTGATTCTTCGTTGCGCGTTGAGGGATTGCCATATGATTTAATTATGTTATCATTGTTGAGAGACTTTGCACTAGTGAAAGTATGAACCCTAGGCCTTGTTTTCAATCATTGCAATACCGTTTTTACTCACTTTTACTACTTGTTACCTTGCTGTTTTTATATTTTTCATATTACAAAAACCTATATCTACTATCCATATTACACTTGTATCACCATCTCTTCACCGAACTAGTGCACCTATACAATTTACCATTGTATTGGGTGTGTTGGGGACACAAGAGACTCTTTGTTATTTGGTTGCAGGGTTGTTTGAGAGAGACCATCTTCATCCTACGCCTCCCACGGATTGATAAACCTTAGGTCATCCACTTGAGGGAAAATTGCTATTGTCGTACAAAACTCTGCGCTTGGAGGCCCAACAAGAGTCTACACGAAGAAGGTTGCGTATTAGACATCAGTGGTGTGCCCCTGGGCTTGTGGCGCCCTGGTGGCCCCTCTAGTAATTTCCTTCGCCAACATTTTTTATATATTCTGAAATAATTCTCAGTAAATTTTCAGCTCAATCCGAGAACTTTTATTTCTGCACAAAAACAACACCATGGCAATTCTGCTGAAAACAAATTTATTCTGGGTTAGTTCCATTCAAATCATGCAAATTAGAGTCCAAACAAGAGCAAAAGTGTTTGGAAAAGTAGATATGTTCGGGACGTATCATGGATCGGGGCCTAGGGGTTTGCCTCAGACTCTAGCTGGGTTGTGACACGGACGACATAGTTGACCCGGACGAGGCGGCCGGCTGGGCTAGCAGGGGTGACGTCCTCCAACTCCTTCTTCACCCGGACGAGGCCCTGCCTCCGCCACGCACGCCGCACCCACTAGATCCACTGTCGTCGCAGTAGGAGGAGCCAGTGATTGCCGAGGCTGGTGTGTTCGAAATATGCCCTGGAGGCAATAATATTGTATTATTATATTTTTCATGTTCATAATTAAGAGTTTATATTTCATGCTATAAATGTTATGATCCTGGAATATGTGATTTAGTGGAAAACTCATATGCACGTGTGAAATGATAAAATCCGTTTATCATTTCACACGTGCATATGAGTTTTCCACTGAATCGCATTCGTTTATCATTTCACACATGCATATGAGTTTTCTACTTAATCGCATATTCCAGGATCATAGCAGTTATTTTATCCGTTTATCATTTCACATGTGCATATAAGTTTTCCACTGAATCGCATATTCCAGGATCAGAGCAGTTATAACATGGAATATCAAATCTTAATTATGAACATGGGAATATAATAATACAATACTTTTGTCTCTAGGGCATATTTCCAACAGTCTCCCACTTGCACTAGGGTCAATAATCTAGTTAGCATATTTTCTTTTACACCAATGGCAATCTCGTGTTTGTTCATGCTTTGCTTGTGGTATAGCCTTTGTCCTATCAGATCTTGACAACTTCAGATATGTGTGTATTATTTGCATATCTATGCATCTATCATGCTTTCACAAAAATGTTATCGGGAATGTTAAATTATATATATAATGGTATGTAAGTATTTAGAACTATTTTATATTTAATTAAAAATGAGCGAGTCTTAAAAGGCCAAGAGGTGGAAGGCAACTTGGGCTACAAAGGCCCAAGTGAGGAGGCGCCTCCCTTCCCTAAGGAAGGAGGCCGAATTGGAGCGGGGGAGGAGTCCAACTCCTCCTCCCTTGGCCGGCCAAAGGGGAGGGACTTTCCCTCCCCTTGTAGCGCCCCTTCACTTCCCTCCAACCTATATATACTAAGGATTTCCACCCTTTCAATACACATGTTTTGGAGCCTCCTCTAGTTCTTATAGTTCTAGTTCTGATTGGTCCTACTTGACTAATTAGAGCTAGGCTAATCCTCTTGTCCTCGTAACTAGAAGTCTTGCGTGGTTCTAATCTCCTCCCTCTAATTCTTCAGCGACGATTAGCTCTGGACGGCGAAGTGCTACCGGATCATGAAGGATGCACGCTTGCAACCAAGTAGAGAGGTTGTGCTTTCAGTCTTTAGTTCAAAGGACTGATCGTGGGCAGTTCGCGGGATCGTTCATCGACGGTTTGGGGGACTCCAAGTACGATCTACACCAACACGTTCTTATTTCGCTGCAGCTATGTGATGGTAACGACCATGATCCCAACCAGTTATGCATCTTCATATTGATCTTGGGTGTGCATAGGCGCGGTTTTTTGTTTCTACTATGTTTCCCAACATGGTACGGCACGGGGAGAGTTCACCCTGCGGGTGCGCAGCATCAACAATAGGACATTTCGCTCCACCACTGCGTACAGCCGTCGGCTAAGCTCCGGGGCAGCGACATTGTCGATGAGAAAGAGGAGATGAGAGGGGAGGAGGCGGCAAAGAAGAGATGGGAGTGGGGCTGGCGAGGTGGACAGACGGGCTTTTAGAGTCGGGGTCGGGGATGAAGCCATGTGGCCATCCGAACGGTCGCCTTGGGAACCAGGGGGAGTGGCCGCCATTGATGGCTCGGTGGTTACCGGTCATGTCACCCACTCCTCGGTGATTAATAGAGACATGCGGATGTGTGTACAGGTGACACTATGCTTCAAAACCCGATTGTGGCGCCAGGAGGAAGAAATAGAAATTTTCATTCAAACACTATACAATATGTGTGCAAATTATATTAGAGTGTGAAATTTCGGTAATTCGTGCCTGAGCCCAAGCTCATCTACATCCCTAAACAACAAATTTAAAAAATAACTTTTTAATTTGATATTTTGGCATCTAAGATGCTTAGGTGCGCAAGGAGCGTATAAATTTCTGCGATGTTTAGACTTTCAAGGACTTGCATGAAAAAAAAGGGTCCAAATAGTGTTTTTCTAAGTTTCTTTCACAACCTTTTTTTGTTTTTTGTCACGACATCCTCGATCGTCCAAACACCACGATTTTTTGCACCCATATCAAACTTTTTTTTGACTCTTTTTGCAATTTTATTTTACTTTATTGTTCACTCATAGGTGCTGATACACCTGGGCACCGAATTGCCACACTCATGAAAATTACACTATTATATGTTTTATTCTTTGCATAGTACTAAAATGCAATTTCAGTGTAAAGTTGTGTGCAAGTTTTTATTTTATTTTCTTTCTTCTTTAAGGGTAATACCAATGCCACTAATTCATTCCTTCTCAGGGACTACTTTTTAAAAAGTTCCAGTATTATATGCTTATTCTTATATATTATAAAAAGAACAATTGCAGTGCAAAACTGTGTGCAGATTTTATCATTTTTTGTTTTGCTTCTTCTTAAAGGTAATTCCCATGCCGCTAATTCATTATTTCTTAGAATTTTTATTATTTGATTAATTTTTGTTTTACTTGATTATTTTTCCTTTTTAAGTATAATACCAATGCCATCAATTTATTATTTTTTAGAAAACCTTTTTGTGCATTTTTATGCTTATTCTTACATATTTTTGTGAAATTTGTTTTAGGGGGATATGTATACTCCCTCCATTTCAGTTTACAAGTCCTGCACGTATACCTAAGTTGCCAATTTTATCACCCTAATATAAACTATATAACACAAAAATTATACCGTTTGAAAATAGAACATCTAAAGTTTATATTGGTATATTTTTTGTAATATATGACTTGTATTAGGTTGATCAAATTGACGACCTAGGGGTACGCGCACGCCCTATAAACTGAGAGAGAGGGAGTACTGTTTTTACAGGTGGTGTTTTTACGGGATCTGCGAGAGATGCTCTTAGGTTATGCACAGCTATGTAGGGATATACAACCTTTGATGTTCTTGCTCGAGTCGCCGGCGTTTTACACCACAACAACTGCTCGTCGATCGGAGCCCCTTGCCGCCGCCGGCAAGATTTTTTTTTAAGGTAACTAGGGATTTTATTCAAAGTTCACGACATCCGAAATACAAGCAATTTCTGGTAAAACCCCTAGCCACACGTGGCGGCCCACCGCGAGAGACGCAGCTCCCTTAGCTAGGAGTGGGTCTCAAAATTTTTGTCTCTACTCTCGAAACGGAATTCAACAAAAGAAAAATTATTGCTACTAGTTTGAATCTCTCTAAGGATAGGAGCATAAGATGGAGAGCCTCCAGATTTGATGTTCGATATCACCTCTACACAATCTGAGGCAATGGCAATATCCTGCAAATTTAAATCCCGAGCGAGGGCTAGTGCCACGCTGCACGCTTGTGCCTCCAAACTTGTCGGGTCGGTGAGGCCATCAAAGACCAACGCTGAAGCACCCAAGAATTTCCTAAATTTGTCACGGCATACAACTCCCGCTGCACCTTTGTCTCCTAAATTTGACAGGCCCCCATCACAGTTAAACTTTGCAGCCTCGCCCGGAGGCGGTAACCACACTTTAGCTCTCGGCCGGACCGCTCGTCCTTGAAATGCCCCGGGTTTGTGTGAGTTAGCTATATCTAGCTCCTCCAAAAATCTCTTAATGAAGCTCATGGCGGAAAGCGGGCTCTGATATTCATTCTCATGGATAGCCTTTCTCCTAGCCCACCATATAGCCCACATGGTCACTAAAATTCGAGCTAGGTCTTGTTGATTTGTTGTCTCAAAAAGCCAGAACAGCCATAGCCTTGCATCTTCGTTTTGGTTTGAAATCACGTGCTCGAGCAGCTCATCATCTTCCAAAGCCCAAACACATCTTGCCATGCGACAACTGAGTAGAGAATGGCGCCAAGTGTCCTCCTCCGCACCACAGATAGAGCAGGATGGAGAATCTGCCATATGCCTTTCATGTCTAACAAAACCTGTTGGAATTGATGTATGCGCCAAACGCCACACAAAAACTCAGATTTTTTAAGGTACCTTGACCTTCCACAACTGGGTCCATGAGTTCTTGTCGGTAGTAATATTAGAATGGCCTGGCCGGTGTTCTAGCCAATCTTCTCTTTGAGTTTTGATAGCACAAATCATCCTGTATGCTGACCTTGCCGAAAAAATACCTCGCTTATCATAATGCCAAGCCCAGAAGTCCTCATGTTGCCTTGTGCTGAGTGGTATATTGAGAATAACCTCAACATCAGCAGGAATGAAGTGGTTAGCTAGGACTTGCTTGTTCCATGTCCAAGTGATAGGATTGATAAGGTCTGAAACCATCAATGGAGGGTTCGTTGAAAGGGCACAGATGGGCCTCAACTTGTAATCCCTTGGCAGCCAGTTATCCTGCCAAACACTTGTGCTTGCACCGGTACCGATCCTCTTGATAAGCCCTAAGGACAGGATATCCTGCCCCTCCAGCAGAGAGCGCCAGACCTGGGAAGGGGCATTTCCCAACGTGGCATTTAGCAAATCAGTATTTGGGTAGTACCGAGCTTTAAGAACTCGAGCACTTAGGGAGTCTGGTTGCTACATTAACCTCCAAGCTTGGTGGGCAAGTAGAGCTAGATTAAAAAGCTCGATATCTCTAAATCCCAGGCCACCCATAAACATTGGTTTTGACATCGTTCTCCACGACACCCATGCTGTCCTCCTCTCGCCGTTTTTACTCCCCCACCAAAATTTCCGAATCAAACTGTTGATATGCTCGCATAAACCCCGAGGTAGTTTAAAACATGCCATCGAATAAGTTGGGATGGATTGGGCTATAGATTTGACAAGGACCTCTTTCCCTCCAGCTGACAGACACTTCTACATCCATCCTTGAACCCGTTTCCAGATTCTATCTTTTAAATATTTGAAAGATCCTTCTTTAGCTCTTCCTACATCCGAAGGCAGTCCCAAATATTTCTCAGTTAGCGACTCGTTGTGCACATCGAGGATATTCTTGATCATATCTTTTGACGAGTCCGCTACCCCCTTGCTGATTTTTTTTGAAGATTTGTCCACATTTATTCTCTGACCGGATGCATCACAATAAACTCTAAGAAGCTTGTTAACGCGTGTAGCAGACGCCTCATTAGCCTGAAAAAAGAGTAAACTGTCGTCGGCAAAGAGGAGGTGATTAACCAAGGGGGCTTCTGCTGCCACTGCAATTCCCTGAACACCATTTTGGGACTTCAACAAACAAGAAAGCCCCTCTGCTGCAAGCAGGAATAAATATGGCGAGATCGGGTCTCCCTGCCGTAACCCACGTGAAGGCCTGAAAGCATCCAAACTACCACCATTAAACAAAACTGAGAAAGAAACATAAGTCACACACCTCATAACAGTCTCCGTGAATCTAGGACTAAAACCCAGTTTGATCATAACCACTTTCAGATATGGCCACTCCAAGCGATCATATGCCTTCATCATATCAAGCTTAAGCGCACAAAACCTATTACTTTCACCCTCCTGGTTTCCATATAGTGCAAACACTCATAGGCCGTGATAAAGTTGTCTGTAATGAGACGTCCAGGGACAAAAGTAGACTGCTCTTCGGAGATGATGTCGGGGAGAATCAGTTTCAGCCGGTCAGCTAAGACCTTCGACGCGATCTTGTATATTACGTTACAAAGGCTTATAGGCCGAAATTGTCCTAAAACTTTTGGACTGGAGATCTTGGGAATTAATACGATGAACGTGTTATTTATCTCCTCCGAGCAATCAGCTCCATCAAGCACTCGGATGATCATCCTTGTGACCTCATCACCACACAAATCCCAATGCTTCTGAAAAAAGTGCACGGGAAATCCGTCTGGGCCTGGTGCCTTTGTTGGAAACATTTGAAAGAGGGCTTCTTTAACTTCTTCTTTGTTGTAATCTGCATTGAGGCGAGCATTCATATTACCGTGCACCCGTGTGGGTATATGGGACAAGACCTCCTCCATGCCAATAGTGCCTTCGGAGGCATACAGATTTTATTAAACTCCGTGGCCATACCGGCCAGCTCGCTCGGGTCAGTGCACACCGTGCTATCAGCCAGTTCAAGTTTCACAATCCTATTTTTTGCCTGTCGAGCACTCGCTTTCCGCTAAAAAAACTTTGTATTACTATCGCCTTCAGCCAACCAAGTGATTCGTGAGCGCTGTTTTGCCATGATTTCCTCCCTGTACGCTAGCTCGACCAAGCGATCCAGAACCTCCTTCTCTTCCTGACCTGGGCACGTCCGGATCGGTTCTGCTCGGAGCGTAGCGAGCTGCCGACGCAAAGCCCTCATCTCCTGGCGTACAGAACCAAATGTTCTCTTACCCCACCGTGACAAAGAGATCAAAACAGATTGTAACTTGTTAGCCAAGTCAGCCACTGACCATCGCCGAGCCATCTCCATTCCATGCTTCGTCCACCGTCTCTCGGAACCGTTCATTAGTCTCCCATGCACATTCATATCTGAATGGTTTCTTTCCAATCATTCGTTGGCAGCCTCTCTCCAAATCTGTCTTGAGAAAAACCGGACTGTGGTCACTCTTGGCAGCTGTCAGGTGTTCCAAACTTGCAAAGGGAAATAAATTTGACCAGCTCGGTGAAGCTAAAGCCCGGTCCAGCCGAACCCTGCAAAATTGACCACCTGTCACTCGCTTCTCAAATGTCCAATCAAGGCCCATATATCCTATATCCGACAAGCCACATACATCCACCGCTTCTCTGAACCCCGCCATTCGTGCACTGTCACAGGTATTGGGCCCCATCTGTTCCTCCTGACGAAGTATCTCGTTAAAATCGCCAATACATAACCAGGGCAGGGTGCTTTCCCCCCTCAACTTCTTCATCGTCTCCCATGTTTTATACCGCAAGCTTCTGTTTGCCTCCCCATAGAAGCATGTAAGTCGCCAATGGTTCGAACCTAGACTCGAAACCCAGGAGTCAATGTGATACTGCGAAAAGTTTTTTATTTCAAGATTAACATCTGACTTCCAAAAAATACAAAGACCTCCACTCCTACCACTACTAGCTACTGCAAAACTATTATGAAAACCTAAAGACACCGCCAAACCCTCCACTCGATTCTTTGCAATTTGCGTCTTCACAACACAAAGAACCGACGGCGCACTTTCCTCCACAAGAGCGCGGAGCTCATTAACTATCGCAGGGTCGCCAATCCCATGGCAGTTCCATCATAAAGTCCTCATCAGGCTTGGCGGCCCTCCTCGAGGGAGGCCGCCTTCTCCGTAAGCTCCATCTCTTCTCCCTCTTCTTCACAATGTGTACCTTCTCCGGTGTAGAGACAACTGTGTTACTGGGAGTAGATGAAGATGCCCCTTCTATCAGCAAAACGGTCCCTGCAACCTTACCTGCTAGATGTGTCGGAGTAATGGGGCACGGGTAGGCTAACCCGAGTCCCTGAACCTTTCAAGACAACGGGGTTGGCTGCGCCCCTCAAGGCGTCAAGACGAGGTGCCGCCTTCTGGTGACCGGCTGGAGGAATAGCCGGCTGCCCGTAGACAAGCCGACTCCTAGTGGGCGGCTTCCAGAGAAGCCGGCCCCTAGCAGTCGGCCCGTGGCGCCCGCGAAGCCTGCGCCCTCATCAAGAAAGACAAGACAGGGAGTGGCTACAGTGTAGCCCATCCCTCCCAAATCCAGGGATGGGCGTGGCCACAGTGCACCGTACAGGCGAAGATCTCCGCCCGGCGCGGCATTGTTGCCACTCCACCCCTGACGTCACCACAAGCAGGCGGAGCCCTGCTCCCACGACGGCCTGTCGGTACGGCCCAAGGACGACGGGCCCACCGATCAGCGAGAGCCCGGAAGACGGCTAGAACCCCCAGTCGGACCGAGGGAGGTCGGCCCCAGCAGTCGGCCCGCCCCTTCCTCGGGGCCCGCGCCATTAACCAGACGAGACACGGAGTGGCTACAGTAATCGCCCGCCAGGCGGCGGGCTGTAGCCACGCTCCCCTGACCGAGCCTGCGTCATTAGCATCACGGCTACAGTGATCAGCAGCCGACAAGACCCGAGCGGCGGGGCGGCCTGTCGGCTCCGTACCAGACCAGTCGGCGGGGCCCACCAGGCGGCGGGCCCCAGCAGCCGGCGGAGAAGCCGGCCACCAGAGAGACTGACAGCCGGGTCCTACACCCGGCCGGATTACATTGTACCCCTGGGGGTAGGCCTATATAAACCCCCAGGGCACCCATGCAAAGGGTTCCAACCTGTTAGAACTAGACTCACCCATAGAGAAAGGAGAGAGCTAGCCTTGCTTCTTCCACCTCTAGCAAACAGCTCAAGGAGCACCATTGTACTCACTAGTGCCTTAGTGATCATGCGGAGACCCCGCAGAGCAGGACTAGGGGTGTTATCTCCTAGGAGAGCCCCGAACCTGGGTAAAGTGCGCCGGCGTTCGTGTCTACGCCTCATCCCGCTTCCAGGCACCGGCGACGTTCTACTCGCTCCCACCATGATAAGCCATCCATTGGCATATGTCGCACCCAACCCCCGACATTTGGCGCCCACCGTGGGGCGAGGTGCACCGTCGTCCGGAGACCTGTTCTGGACGGGAACCCTGTTCCTCCCTGGCGAGCGCAGCCAGCCCGGCACGCCAGACGGAGTCTGCGCCGACGCGCTGCATGGCGCGGAGGTCGCCTGCGCGGCGAGCTGCCTCGCCGATCTTGTTGGCGAGGTTCGCCTCTCCGACGAGCCCGCGTCTGATGCGGGCACCGATGGCCCTGAGAGCCGCCTCGCGAGCCTCCTCGATCAGCTCCACGTCACCAGCGAGCCTGCTGTAGACTTGGAATCTGTTGGCTCCACCGACCCGATGCTTGTCGACTCCGACACTGCGTCGCTTGACGCGTTCCCCACCAACGTGGTGGTCTACGACGAGCCGCTTCCTCGCGCGGAGAGCGGCGGAAGCGCCGTCACGGAGGTGCTTGTCATCGGCCACAGCGAGCACTCCGGCGGAGGTGCTCATGACCCGCTCGATGCGGCACTGCAAGACCTGACGGCGCCCATTCCAGAAGACGCCGACGCCGAGATGCTGGAAGCACGCCGCGCCCAGCTCGTCGAGAGCGCCAAGAAGCTGGCCAACATGAGACGCCTATCGGAGGCCTACCAGTGCGAGATGGACCGCGCTGTGGGTGGCACGCCGGCTCCTGGTGGGCCTAGCCGCATCGGCACGGTCCAGCAACGCGGCGTGGCCATCGCCAGCCTGTTCGGGGCAGATCGCCCCGTCTATGCCACGCCCGCGGAAAACATACGAGCTGCCCAGGCGGCAGCAGAAGAGCTGGACAAGTTCGAGGGCTAAGAGCGTCGCCAGATGGCGGAGCGCGTCCAGCGACTCCTCGACGCGGCTACTGAGCAGCACGAGGCCGGCTGCCGCACTGAGGCGCCCAACCGGCAAAATGACGATCCGCCTCCCCGCCGAAACCAAGGCGCGACATCCCGGACGCCGACTGGTGGCGTCCGCGGAAGAAGAGACAAGGAGCCGGCTACCAGCCGCAGCCGGACTCGCATCACTATTGAGCGCGACCAAGACGGGCGCCCAAGAGCAGTGGAACGACGGGATGACTGTCCGCCTCCTCCCCCCCGCAGGGAGAGGCGCGTCTCCCCGCCGCCTGTTGAGCACCCGACACTCGGCGACCGCCTTGGCCGCCGAGAAGGAGTCGGAGAAAACGACGCCCGCCACCGGATCGACCGTCTCAACCGATCCCTGGCGCTAGAAGAAAAAGATGAGCTGGGTCCGCCCTGTTTCGGCCCTCGCATTCGAGATGAGCCCTTCCCCAAAGGGTTCACACTCCCGAGAGACACGCCCAAATACACCGGATCCGTAAAGCCGGAGGACTGGCTGGTCGACTACTCCACAGCCGTCGGCATCGCAAACGGCAACAAGCGCGTTGCCGTGAAGTACGTTCCGCTCATACTCCAGGGCACGGCCCGGACATGGCTGAACAGTCTGAAGCCCCGCAGCATCAACAGTTGGGTCGACTTCACCGAAGCCTTCGTCCGCAACTTCACCAGCACTTACAAGCGGCCGCCCAAGCCCTGCCAGCTCTCCTTGTGTGTCCAAGGCCCCAACGAGTCGACTCGTGACTACCTCACACGCTGGGCCGAGCTCCGCAACTCTTGCGAGGGCGTGCATGAGGTGCAGGCCATCGAGTACTTCACCGCCGGGTGCCGAGAGGGCACCCTTCTCAAGCATAGGCTTCTCTACGACGAGCCGGCGACCCTCGACGAGTTGCTGATCATAGCAGATAAATACGCCACGACCGACTCCTCCATGAAGGCAGAGATCCAAGTTGATGCGACTGGCAAAGTGGCTCCCCTCCCCGGGCCCTGGCTGGAGACACCAGTTGGCGTCAACAACCCAACGACAACAAACGCAAGGCCACGCAGCCGGCTTCCACAAGCCGGCAGGTGGCGATAGTCGAAGACCAGCAGCCAGAAGGGCAGCCTCCATCCAAGCGCCAGAAGGGCGGCAAGCCCAATTGGCTGCCCGCTTTCTCATATGAGCAGACTCTTGACGCACCCTGCAAATTTCACAGCGGCGCGAAGCCGTCCAACCACACCACTCGGAAGTGCCATTGGCTCACCAGGATCGCCAAGGGTGACGGCCTTCTGCCTCCTCCGCCTGCTGGGCAGCCGCCTCCTCCTCCACCCCAGCAGCCGGTAGTTCGACCAGTCGGAGCCATACAAGACGAGTATCCCGAAGAGCACGGAGCTTATGTCGTGTTCACCAGCGTGGCCGACGATAAGCATAGCAGACGGCAACGACAGCAAGAAGTAAATGCAGTAGCATCAGAGACCCCCGAGTTCATGCATTGGTCCGAGAAGCCCATCAGCTGGAGCAGAGCCGACCACCCGGAAGTAATGTCCAATCCTGGCTCCTATGCCTTGGTTCTGGATGCCACTTTTGCCACAGAGAGGCGAGCAGCTCGCTTTTCCCGAGTTCTGATAGATGGCAGCAGCAGCATCAACATCATGTACAAGGATACCATGGAGAAGTTAGGAATCAAACAAAGGCAACTTCAGCCCAGCCGAACTGTATTCCATGGCATAGTTCATGGCCTTTCCTGCTCACCAATCGGCAAGATCCAGATAGACGTCCTCTTTGGAGACAAAGATCACTTCCGCCGAGAGCCAGTCTGGTTTGAGGTGGTGGACCTTGAGAGCCCATACCATGCACTGCTTGGCCGGCTTGCTCTGGCCAAGTTCATGGCGGTCCCCCACTATGCTTACCTCAAGATGAAGATGCCGAGTTCCAAGGGAATTCTGACCATAGCAGGGGATTACAAGAAGTCCTCCGCCTGCACAGCAGATAGCAGCCGGCTGGCCGAGTCCCTTCTGATCATGGCCGAGAAGCGACTCCTTGACCGGGTTGTGGCGATGGCAGGCAAGCAGCCGGAAATGCCGCCCAACCCCAAGGAGTCGGAAGCCGAGGGCTCGTTCAAGCCGGCCAAAGAAACAAAGAAGATACCCTTGGACCCGGAGCACCCGGAGAGGCACGCTGTCATAGGCGCGAGCCTTGACAGCCAATAGGAAGGCGAGCTCGTCGATTTCCTCCGTGAGAATCGGGATATCTTTGCATGGTCTCCCAAAGACATGCTGGGTGTTCCGACGGATTTCGCCGAGCACAAATTACATGTCCGGTTTGACGCCAAGCCAGTCAGGTAGCCCTTGCGCCACCTGTCAGAAGAGAAGAGAAGAGTCATTGGAGAAGATATAGCCCGGCTGCTGGCAGCCGGCTTCATCATGGAAGTGTTCTTTCCAGAGTGGCTGGCCAACCAAGTCCTTGTGTTGAAGAAAAACAAGCAATGGCGCATGTGTATTGATTATACCAGCCTCAACAAAGCCTGCCCCAAAGACCCATTTGCTTTGCCGAGAATTGACCAAGTGATAGACTCCATAGCCGGATGCGAGCTGTTGAGTTTCTTGGATGCATACTCAGGGTATCACCAGATCAAGCTGAACCCGGCCGACAGGCTGAAGACCGCCTTCATCACACCATTTGGAGCCTTCTGCTACTTGACCATGACGTTCAGCTTGAGGAATGCCGGCGCCATGTTTCAACGTTGCATGCAGAAGTGCCTCCTGAAGCAACTCGGCAGGAACGCCCATGTTTATGTGGACGATGTTGTGGTGAAGACGGAGAAGCGTGGAACGCTGCTGAAGACCTCAAGGAGACCTTTGAGAACTTGCGCCGATTTCAAATCAAGCTCAACCCGGAGAAATGCGTCTTTGGAGTACCAGCTGGCCAGCTTCTCGGCTTCCTGGTCTCAGAGCGCGGCATAGAATGCAACCCCGTGAAAATCAAGGCCATTGAGAGGATGGAAGTGCCCACCCGACTGCTGGATGTGCAAAAATTCACTGGCTGCTTGGCATCCATCAGCCGCTTCATCAGTCGGCTGGGCGAGAAGGCTCTTCCCCTGTACCAGCTCATGAAGAAGACCACTTTCTTCGAATGGAACGACAAGGCGGACGAAGCTTTTCTCCAGCTCAAGAGGATGCTGACCACTCTGCCTGTCCTGGCGGCTCCTACTCCTAAGGAACCCATGCTCCTCTACATCGCCGCCACCAGCCGGGTGGTCAGCACGGTCATAGTGGTAGAACGCAAGGAAGAAGGCAAGGCACTACCAGTCCAGAGACGGGTGTATTACCTGAGTGAAGTGCTGTCAGCCTCCAAGCAAAACTACCCCCACTATCAGAAGATGTGCTACGGCATGCACTTTGCCGCCAAGAAATTGAAGCCATATTTTCAAGAGCACCCAATCATTGTGGTCTGCACGGCTCCACTTGCCGAGATCATTGGAAGCCGAGATGCTTCAGGCCGAGTGGCCAAATGGGCCATAGATTTGGCCCCCTACACCATCTACTACCAGCCTCGCACCACCATCAAGTCACAAGCATTGGCCGACTTCCTCGTCGACTGGGCTGAGACCCAGTACCTGCCGCCAGCGCCCGACTCCACCCATTGGCAGATGCATTTTGATGGTTCCAAGATGCGCACCGGTTTGGGAGCCGGCATCATCCTCACCTCTCCCAAAGGCGACAAGCTCATATATGTGCTGAAAATCCATTTTGCCGCCTCCAACAACGTCGCTGAATACGAGGCACTCATTCACGGGCTCCGGCTTGCCAAAGAACTCGGCATTCGCCGGATCCTGTGCTATGGTGACTCTGATTTGGTGGTCCAGCAGTCATCAGGCGACTGGGACGCCAAGGATGCAAACATGGCGAGCTACCGCTTCCTCGTACAGCAACTCAGTGGATACTTTGAAGGATGCGAGTTTCTCCATGTGCCAAGGAATGACAATGAGCAAGCAGATGCCTTGGCACGAATCGGTTCCACCCGTCAAGCAATACCAATCGGCGTCGCCCTACAACGCCTCCTCAAGCCGTCTGTCAAGCCATCGCCAGAGTCGGATTCCATCTTTGTGCCGGCTCCTCCTGAAGTAGTCGGATCTGACTTGAGGACCCCAGCAGCCGGCACAAGGAATTCGGCAGGTGACCCGGGGACTGCAACAGCCGCACCCAGCCCGGGGACTTCAGAACCCAGCTCGGGGACTGCAGCAGTCGGCCCGGGGACTTCATCAACTCAGCAAGCGGCAGCTGACTCCAACCCGCCGCCTCCCGGCCCAACCGCCCTCGTGCAAGTAGCAGTCCTAGCAATCGAAGAAATTGCAGCGCCTTCATGGGCCAAGCCCATCCTCAACTTCCTGGTGAACAAAGAGCTGCCGACTGATGAGATCTCGGCCCGGCAAGTGCAACGCCGGGCAGCAGCATACACCATAGTCAACAGAGAGCTTGTGAGGCACAGTGTCACTGGTGTCTACTAGCGCTGCGTAGAGCCGGAGCAAGGCCAGGCAATCCTCAAAGATATTCATCAAGGCGAGTGTGGTCATCACGCGGCTTCAAGAGCACTCGTGGCCAAAGCTTTCCGCCACGGTTTTTTCTGGCCGACTGCTTTAGAAGACGCCAAAGACTTGGTCCAGAAATGCAAAGGGTGCCAGAAGTTCTGCTCCAAGCCACATTAGCCGGCTTCTGCACTCAAGACTATCCCCATTGCCTGGCCCTTCGCTGTCTGGGGCCTGGACATGGTGGGACCATTCAAAACAGCACGAGGTGGCATGACTCATCTGCTTGTCGTAGTGGACAAGTTCACCAAGTGGATAGAAGCAAAACCAATCAAGAAGTTGAATGGTCCGACTACTGTGACTTTCACCTCCGACATCACCATCCGGTATGGCATACCACACAGCATTATCACCGACAATGGCACGAACTTTCCCAAAGGTGCCTTGGCCCGTTTCTGCGCGACGCAGGGCATCCGACTGGACTTAGCGTCCGTCGCCCATCCGCAATCAAACGGCCAAGTAGAGCGAGCAAACGGCCTCATCTTGTCCGGCATCAAGCCCCGACTGGTCGAGCCTATGGAGCGCTCGGCCTGCTGTTGGCTCGATGAGCTACCGGCCATCCTCTGGAGCCTGCGCACAACTTCGAACAAGTCAACCGGCTTCACGCCTTTCTTCCTCGTCTACGGTGCCGAAGCCGTCATCCCGACGGACATAGAATTCGACTCTCCTCGAGTCACCATGTACACCGAAGAGGAGGCATAAGAAGCACGTCAAGACGGCGTCGATCTGCTAGAAGAGGGCCGGCTGTTGGCACTCAGCCGGTCCAGCATCTACCAGCAGAGCCTGCGCCGATACTACAACCGGAAGATCAAGCTGAGATCCTTCCAAGAGGGAGACCTTGTGCTCCGGCTGATCCAGCGAACAGCCGGCCAGCACAAGCTCTCAGCGCCTTGGGAAGGCCCCTTCATCATCAGCAAGGTGTTGGGCAACGATTCCTACTACCTGATCGACGCTCAGAAGCCTCGAGCGTGCAAGAGGGACGACTCCGGCAAGGAGACGGAGCGGCCATGGAATGCAAATCTCCTCCGAAGATTTTACAGTTGATGTAGTATGTACCACGCTACCTTTTGTATTAAAGTACGAAGACTCCGGGTCCCCCGAGAAGAGCTCGGGGACTGCCCTCTTTTATCTATATGATAAGAATTATGCCTATGAATGTGTTATTTCCTTTATGCCGCTTGGCACGGGGTCCGATTAGTCGGCCCGGGGACTCGCCGCCTTGTACTATGAAATGCTTCCTGCAGCCGGACAAGTAATGTGTTGGCACTTAAGCTGTCTCCTGCCAGAGGCCGCAGCTCGCAGAGCGACTGTCTGGTGGGTAGGAGAAAGGCAGGGTGCCCACATGAAAAATGGCTAAGGACCCAAAGCATGTGCATAGTTCAAGCCGGCTTCCCGCCTCTACGACCGGCTGTTGAGCAGCCGGCCGGCCGGCTTCTACTTAACTTGCTAAAATGTTCTAAATCGGCTAAGTACTTGCCTTAAAGTAGCTAAGTACTTGACCCAGCCACAGTCCGCAGAGCGGCTGTTCGGCTGGCAAGACGACAACTAAGGGAGGGCGGCAAAGGAAAAAAGCCAAAAGGGCAGAAAGCAAGGAAAGATAGAACTCGGCAAAAATATTTACATAGCAAAAAGCCCTTGGCCGACATTCAACGGAAGTTTGAGATACACCCCGCGGGTGGAATTGTGCAAAATTAACAAGTTCGTCGAGACTGATAAGCAGGTAAAGCAAAAGATAAACTGGCGGCCTAGGGAGCGGCAGACGGGTTCGGTGGATCGGAGGAGTCGGCGGCGCCGGTTGGTGGAGCGGCCGGCTGGTCAGTCTCCGCTTGGTCACCTCCAGTGGCAGCCGGCTCGCTTGGGCGTGGCTCGTTGCTGGAGGCGTGGTCGAGCTGAGGTTGGCCGTCCGCTCCGACCTCTGGCGCCTCCTCTTCGCCTTCCTCCTCCTCCTCGCCTTCTTCCTCGCCGCTGGAGTCGATCACCTCGGCCGAGTCCTCGCCGTCCTCTGGGTTCAGCCCGAACCATTCTGGTGGCGCCTCGGCGCCGTTTTCGGCTCGCTCCGGGACGAAGACGCTGGTGTCGGTGTACTCGGCGATTGCCGCCGCTCGCTTGACAAGGTCATCTTCCATGACCGCCAACTCCTCCTAAGCCTCTAGCCGAAACATGGCCAACTAGGCTAGACTTAGCCTAGGGTACCACACCTTGACGAATTCCAAGGCCCGGCGCACTCCAGCCCGGGCCAAGGAGCCCTTCCAGGCCTCAAGATGGCAGGCCGCCACCTCCAGCCAGTCGGCAGTCCGACTGGGAGTGCGCGGTGCCGGCATGTCCGGCCACAGGGCGGCGATCGCCTGGGCGCCGATACGCTGAAGACGGCGCAGCATCCGGTGAGCCGGCCGAAGACGGGCCTCGATGCTTAGGAGCTGCTCACCAATGGTCCGGGGGCGTCGGCAGCAATCTGTGCACCTTCCGCCCTCCGTCCTTCGCGATCAGCTTCGATGGCCTGATTGGCGGCGTCAGAATGACCAGGGAAGAAGTCTGCTCCAAACAGAAAGCAAAAAGCCAAAGTCAGAGACGAGAGGCCGGCTCGACCAGCAGCCGGTAGCTCAAAAAAGGGAAAAGAGGGAAGCTCACCATCAACTATGTCTTCGATCTCGTGAAAGCCGGAAGACAGCATCGCCTCCTTGTCGGTCCAGGCGGAGCGTTCGGTCGCGAACTCAGCAAGGAGGCTGGTCTCCTTGTCCTCCGCCTCCTTCCAGGCCTTCTTGAGAAGCTCCGCCTGCTCTGCTAGTTGCGCGACCAGCCGGTCACGCTCTTCAGCCAGCTTGCCGCACTCCTCCTCCTTAGCGCGCAGCGCGGTGTTGGCTTTGCCCAGCTGCTGCTGCTGCAAGGCAGCGTTGGCCTCTGCAGAGAAAATAAGAAGGGAAATGCGTCAGTAACCAGCAGAAAAGAAGAACAGTTGCCGGGGAGATCCGGCCCGACTGCTCAGCAGTCGGCCCGAATCTCGGGGACTACAGCCCGCGGGTGCGCCAGCGCGCCCCCGCAGAGAAAGAAGAAGACTTACTCCGGCTCTCCGACAAGTCGACAGCACGTTGATCCAACTCCTGGACTTTGGAGTTGAAGGCGGCCGCACGGAGGTTATGATAATCCTGCAGCAAGGATATCAGCACTCAGAGCCTGCTAATTAAAGTTCCGAGCCGCCTGCTCAGCAGCCGGCCCGAAACTCGGGTACTACACCCAGTGGGTGCGCTGACGCGCCCCCATGAAGCAATACAAGAGTTAAAAATGAAGAAGCAAGAAGCGTACCCGGATGGCCTCTCGCGATTCCAGGAACGCCTTGTTGCAGTGCTTGATAGCGTCGGCCTCGGCGCGGAGTTTGGCTTGAACGTCCAGGATCACCTTGTTCAGAGGGCCCGTCCCGCCTCCCCGCACCCACCCAGTGGGCGCGGCGCTGGTCGCCTCGGTGTCCAGGATCGAGGAGCTTGCGGCGCCGGTCTCCAGCGGGCGTGGCACCGAAGCTGCCTTTGCAAGCCGGCGGCGCGTTGGTGTGCAGACCTCAGGAGTCGGGCCCGTCACCACCTCGTTTCCGGCTGGTGGCACCGGCGGGTCCGCCGGCTGCTCGCCTTGAGCGTTCCCGGACGGTGGCGGTGGAGGCACGATTACGTCCGGCATGGTGACGTCGCCGCTGTCCCTCTCCATGACGGGGTGCTCGCCGCCGGCTTCCCCAGTCTGCGCCACGAACTCCGGTGGTGGCGGCGCGGAGTTCAGGGAAGTGACGAACACCGCCGACTGGTGGCGGGCGGCCTCCTCGGCCTGCTTCTTCGTCGCGTCGGCTGCTTCGGCCTCCGCCAGTTTCTTCAGGGCGGCGGCCTCCACCTTCTCCGCTTCCGCCTTCTCCAGGCGGGCGGCTTCCTGCTCCTCGCGCGCTTCCCGCGCGTTCCGCTCCGTCGCCTCCCGGAGGTCGGCGGCCGGAAGTCTCCGCCGACCCCGCGATGGAGGCGGCGGCCGACTTCTCAAAAGAAAGCGGAGCCCTAGATCAAGGGAAACAAAGCAAAGAAACTCGGACAAGATCAGCAAGGAAGGAGAAAGTACGAGATGAAGGCAGTACTTACGCGGAAACCAACTGCGGCTCCTTCACCGCCTTGCAGAAGCGGATGGCCTTCGCGGCAGCTTCATCCCGCTTAGTCGCCGCGGTCGAGCCCTTGGGCTTCTTCGGCCGGCTGCCGAACAAGCTCGGCGTGGCCCTGCGTTTTTTCGCACCACCTTGGGCATCCGGCGCGGCAGATGAGCTCGTGCCCGGCTGGCCAGACCCTGGCTGGTGGCGCGGGGCGACTTCCCCCGCATCATCGTCGGGCCAGTCCTCGAGGCCGGCTCCAAGCCTCGAGCCGCCTGCTTCGCCGCCTCCCCCCTCGGCGTCGTCCTCCAAGGCCGCCGCCCCCAAGTCGGGGTCATCCACGTCGCTCTCCGCTCGGTCGGGGAGGAACTGACGCTCCGGCCCCGCAGCGCCGGTGGCCGGCTGGAGGAGGGGGCTCTGTTCAAAGGCCGATTGGTCAGGTTGGGCAGGCAGAACTCGGCAACGAAAAGATAGAAGAAAAAAGAAATATAACCTACCATAGGCGGGGGGTCGGCGCGGGAATACGGCTCCTTGCCAAACCACCACTCCTCCATGAGCTCGCAGTTCGCAAGGTAGTTCACCATGTGAGCTACCTCTGTGTGAGGCATCTCCTTGGTGCACAGCCGGCTTGAGTCCCGATACCCGCTCATCTGACAGATCATGTGAGGGTGGCCCTGGAGCGGGAGCACCCGGCGCGCCACAAAGGCGGACAACAAATCGGGCCCGGTCAGGCCCTCCAATTGTGTCAGCACCCGGAGCCGTGCGATGGCGGCGGCTTCGGAAGGCGACGGTGTCTTGGACCGGTACGACTAGTTGGGCCGCGTCCCAGCCGGCGGGCCGGCTGCGTAAGATGGCAAGTTGACCCAGTCGCCCTCCGGGAAGACGCTCTTCACGTAGAAATACGATCGCTGCCACATCTTCACCGACTTGATCAGCGTGATGGGAGGAAACGGATTTTCGGGTGCCGGCCTCCGCACCGCAATAAAAGCGCTGCATTGAGCCGGCACGCCCGCGACGAGGGTGCCGAGCTTGGTGTAGAAGAACTCCCCCCAAAGCTCGATGGTGGGGAGGACGCCGAGAAAGCCTTCGCACAGAGTGACGAAGGCGGACAGCAGCACCACCGTGTTCGGGGTAAGGTGGTGCGGCTGAAGACCGTAGAACTCGAGGAAGGACCGGAAGAAGCCGCTCGCCGGCAGGCCGAGGCCGCGCAGGCAGTGCGAGCGGAAGACGACCCGCTCGCCCTCCTCCGGCGCCGGCGAGATCTCCCTCTCCGGCGCGAGGCGGACCTTCACGTAGTCCTTGCCGGGCAGCCGCCGCGTCTGGCGGAGAAAGTGGATGTGGTCGTCATGAACTTCGGAGCCGTCCCATGCTCCGGAGCGCGCCATGGGGGGCGTGGGGTTGGAAGATGAGCTCATCGGAGACGAACCACTGCAGCGCTCAAGCGTGGCTTGGAGGCGCTACGGCGAGAGGAAGAAGAAGGAGGAAAGAATGGGGTGGAGGGGCACGCGTGCTCTGCCGCTCCCCCTCCTCCCCCTACTTATAGGCCTACGGGTTGCGAAGCCGAGGGGGCGATCGTGGGATTTACTGCGCCCACGACCCCACGCCCCCACGCTTATCGCACGAGTTACTGCGCGCAGTAACTCCGTGGGAAAACTCAACCGCCTACCTCGCCCGCAGCTGATCCGCTCGCGTGCCGAGGCCTGGTAGTGGCGGGCCCCGCCAGCAGGCGCGTCCCATCGCTAGCGTGGGCTGGCAGACTGGCCCGGCCGCTCGACGCCACGTGACATGCCCACAACGGGCGGCGGCCTGGAGGCTTAGCAAGCACGCCACTTGGTTCCCGCCGTCGCATTCAAAGTCTGGATAAGTCAGGCTGGACGAGGCCGACTTCGCCAGTCAGCTCGGCAGAAGTCGGATGAAGCTCCGCCTCAAGCACTCGGAGAAGGAAACTGCTGAGGCTCCTCGGCTGCTCAGCCGCGGCACCTCACCAGCTTCGGGGATTACTGTCGGAGTAATGGGCCACGGGTAGGCTAACCCGAGTCCCTGAACCTTTCAAGTCAACGGGGCTGGCTGCGCCCCTCAAGGCGTCAAGACGAGGTGCCGCCTTCTGGTGACCGGCTGGAGGAATAGCCGGCTGCCCGTAGACAAGCCGACTCCTAGTGGGCGGCTTCCAGAGAAGCCGGCCCCTAGCAGTCGGCCCGTGGCGCCCGCGAAGCCTGCGCCCTCATCAAGAAAGACAAGACAGGGAGTGGCTACAGTGTAGCCCATCCCTTCCAAATCCAGGGATGGGCGTGGCCACAGTGCACCGTACAGGCGGAGATCTTCGCCCGGCGCGGCACTGTTGCCACTCCACCCCTGACGTCACCACAAGCAGGCGGAGCCCTGCTCCCACGACGGTCTGTCGGTACGGCCCAAGGACGACGGGCCCCACCGATCAGCGAGAGCCCGGAAGACGGCTAGAACCCCGCCAGTCGGACCCGAGGGAGGTCGGCCCCCAGCAGTCGGCCCGCCCCTTCCTCGAGGCCCGCACGCCATTAACCAGACGAGACACGGAGTGGCTACAGTAATCGCCCGCCAGGCGGCGGGGCTGTAGCCACGCTCCCCTGACTGAGCCTGCGTCATTAGCATCACGACTACAGTGATCAGCAGCCGACAAGACCCGCGAGCGGCGAGGGCGGCCTGTCGGCTCCGTACCAGACCAGTCGGCGGGGCCCACCAGGCGGCGGGCCCCAGCAGCCGGCCACCAGAGAGACTGACAGTCGGGTCCTACACCCGGTCGGATTACAATTGTACCCCTGGGGGTAGGCCTATATAAACCCCCAGGACACCCATGCAAAGGGTTCCCAACCTGTTAGAACTAGACCCACCCATAGAGAAAGGAGAGAGCTAGCCTTGTTTTCTTCCACCTCTAGCAAACAGCTCAAGAAGCACCATTGTACCACTAATGCCTTAGTGATCATGCGGAAACCCCGCAGAGCAGGACTAGGGGTGTTATCTCCACGGAGAGCCCCGAACCTGGGTAAAGTTCGTCGGCGTACGTGTCTATGGCTCATCCCGCTTCCAGGCACCGACGACGTTTTACTCGCTCCCACCATGATAAGCCAACCTTCGGCATATGTCGCACCCAACCCCGACAAGATGAGAAAGCTGCTGTCCTCTAATATCGCCGGCGAGATAAGAAGTCGCACTCAGTGGCGGGCCCTTTTTGTTTCTCGACGACGTCGTATATGTTTTGGGCATCTTCACGTGGGCCAGGCCGGAGATGTGCAAATGGACGGACTCCGGTGTTTTTCTAGATTCTTTTTTGAGACCAGCCACTACCCAACACAGGCCCATCTTCCCTCTCAAACAAAGAAGAGAGAAGGCCCATTCTGCTAAGGTCGGCAACCCTAGCGAAAATTTCCGTTCCCTCGAAAATGGTAACCAAAAAACGGCACCGGCGGCGGCGGCTGCTGGTGCTCGTGGGGAACGCCGACGGCGAGCGCCGACGGGCACGAGGGGAGCGGGCGGAGGCTCTCCCAGTCCGCAGCAGCAGAACAGAACAGAAGCCCATTGCGTCGGCGATCCTGCCTGGCGACGCACGCAATAATACTGCAGCAGCATCAGCGGCAAGCAGGTGGAGGACACGCAGCAGCAGATGCGTCGCGCCATGTGAGGCGAGGTGGCGAGGCGAGGGAGCCACGAGGCCGGCACGTGAGCGGGCGTAGGAGCTGTCTGAGTGTGACCGTCCGCTTCTTCGGTTCTTGATGAGTGATGATGGCCGCGCAGATCCGGGGACCCGCCGGATTGGTGGTAGCTGCTGAATTTTCCTCGCGCTCACATGGACATACGGAATCCCTCCGCAAATCGGTCGTATCGTACGTGGAATTCCATCGTACGTGCCCTGTTGGCTGTACGTAGATCGTAGCTCATGTCAAGTACTCCTATGTACTAGTGCTGCCACCTGCACCGCACCGGTGGTTGGTTGATGCCCGAGTTCATGGGCTGCCGGGTAATAATGTTCCTCTGCAGACTTGCTGCGAGAGCAATGGGGGAGACTGCTTGATCTGCACGGAGGATTTCTTTCTTTTCTTTTAATCTTTTCTACTACCAGCCAAGTTCACATCAGCAGTTTCTTAAAAAAAAAAGTTCACATCAGCAGCGCCAAAGGAAAAAGGAGATCGGACACACGCAGAGGGAGTGAGGAACAGATCACCGGATCACATGGAGATGCTAGATGAGCACCACGAGATCGATCATAGCATAGGGAAATGCCAAATGAGCATTTTTCTATGTGCCACTTTCGCGAGGGCAGGTGCGCGTGTCACATGGGCATGGGCATGGGGATCGTTCAGATCAACGGAACCTCATCATTTTGTTTTCCCTCGGGTCTCTCTCTCTCTCTCTCTCTCTCTCTCTCTCTCTCTCTCTGGATTAATCCAAGGTTAAGCCAGTCAAGCGTGCCTTCTGCAGCAGTAGAAACTAGAAAACATGTCTTGGGTTTCTCTAGAAGACGCAGCCAGGAAGCAGCAGTGGCAGACACAACACGTGAACTACAGAGGCCAGGCCAGAGTAAAGACACCGCGGTCAAACGGGTGGGTAAATGCAATATTGAACCCGCCCATCAACCCCGGCGACAGTTCCCTGCTGTCCTGGATAAACATTTCAACTTCTCTAATAACCCCGGATTTAATTGGCAATAGAGCATCACCGTCCGTCCGTTCACCCGATTTACAACTTTTCAGAAAGCACCGCCACCCGATTGGTTTTATCATTATTATTGCCTTCAAGGACCGCTTTCATTGCCACACTAACCACCGGTAAATCAATCACGCAGCTCAAATCACAACCCCAGGAAAAACGAAAAACTCCGCTATCCTGCCACAGTGTGTTTCCCCCGCTGCGCCGCGCGTGCTTGCGCTTGGCCTCGACCGGCCCTCTGCTTTTCCTTTGCGCTTTGCACAGCCTTCCCTCGGCATGTGCACACTTCAAGGGCACTGCTGCTGCTGGTGACTGGTGAGTGGCGTGCTGACCACAGGCAATGGGGGCGAGACCGTGAGGTGAGATGGGATCTTGATTCTTGCCTGCCTTGTCGCCACCAGCCAGGCTCCACTGCGGTACGCCACTGCGCTTCCCTCCCTCCCTCCCTCCCTCCCTCCTCCGCTCCAAGATTGGATCTTTACCAACAACCTGTGCTTCCCCGTCTTCTCCTCTTGATCTGTTCTCCGGTTCAGCCTTTTCCGGCGCATTCTGGTTGCCATCTGCCTCCCAGTGGTGTTCTGCTGCTTTCATTGGGTTAGTGGGATGGGGAAGAACAGTGGGTGGTGAATCGTGCGTGTGGTCTCTTGCCTCTGGTTGGGTGGGACACCACTGCTTGATTCGCTCTGGTATTGCTTGCGACGGGGGGACTCTGATGTAGCATTGGCCTCCCTCCAAGTTCTAGGGGTGTGTGAATGTTTATCTTCTTTTATTTATTTCCCTCTTCTGATTTTACCATGTTCAATAGCATTGGACCTCCTTTTCCAGTATCTTCATAGCTAATCATCCCTGCAGTTTCATTTTCTTCCATTTCTTGCAGTTTTGGTTTGTTTTCATCTCTTTACTGAACACTGTTTCTTTTCTGGGCGTAATGCAGTGGGATTGTTAACCTGTCTCTTTGTATCCTCCGAAACTGGTTCAAGACTTCGTCCATTCTGCTGCGTTTATCAGGAAATCTGTGGATGGGAGGTGAATATTTCTACTGACTATACCAATCTTGACCCCTAATTTTCAGCTTACATTGTGCTGTTTCCCATTCTGTGGATTCCATTCACGCAGTTTCTAAAAAAAGAGCAGAAATTGTAAATCCTAGTTTTAACTGCTGATCGATCTACACTTGTGCACTGTAGGTAAACTGCTTACAGATTGGGAGATTCTGTGTGCTCTTCGGGCTCCTCGCTCTTCGCTTTGCCCGGAAGCATGATATACTTCACGGCTGCTTGAATGCGTATTCTGAAGCAGTGGAGTCATCTTCTGTCGCCACGCATGATATCATACCGCAGGGTTGCTCAATCCTGAGCACCAAAGAAGTCGAGAAACATCGTGCCATCTGTGGTGGTTTACCTTGCTCCTCTCTCACAATGGCGACTTTAGTCCGTCATGACTCGAATAATACACGGTACTCATGGTTGTGGGTTAGCCATATCAGCCCTAAGAACTCCAAATGGCTTCAGGAGAATCTTACTGGTATGCATTTTTTCGCACGATTCGTTATTGTTTATGCTTTCTTGTTAATTTAGTGTGGAGTACATGCCTCAGTATCGAAAATTGTACATATGAGCGAACAAAGTTTTGTTGAGCTTTGCATCATGCTTTATAACCACTCAATTAAATATAAAATGCACATGCAATGCAAGCCATTTTTCTGTATATACGTTTTCTTGTCTGGCAGATAGTTCAAAACTTGCCTTTGCTGGATTCTGTGTTTGGTGTGTTGGAACATTCTGATCTCAATAATCCGTACGATCCAGCTTATATTGTTTGTAAATTTGCTAGTTGAATTCCTACTAACGTGTGTGCCACAAACAGATCCAATTTACATAACTTTTTCATGTAAATTTACAAAGCCTGCTAAGTGCCTTTGTTTCATGATCATTTAGTCTGTAAATTTTGCTCATGACCACTTTGGACCATCTTCTCAAGTTCTCAGCGCCAGACTGATATAATCTCATATCTGGCAATCGAAAGTTCATCAATGCGAAATAGGCATCTCTCTTTATTGAGGTAGAAAGGTGACAGCAAAAGACAGGGCTATCGCCTTATCGTAGATAACAAACTTTTGATCCTTCAACTTGAATTAATTTCTGAAGTCAACAAAGAGGCTGGGCTGACACTAACTTGAATTTTTGTTTGCGAATTGCAGTAGCACATTGTAATTCACAAACTAAATGATGTTGCTTGTAATGTGATTATGCAACACTACATAAACCTGCCATATCTATTTTTAATAATAGCATAAACACGTGAGTACGTGACTACTTCAGTTCACCTCATTGTCATGATTCTCTACATGCTTAATTTGCTATCTTATGATTTTTGAACTGAAATGCTATTGTATGATTAGGAACAGTATTACCAAAACCCCGTCTATAGAAGAAACAGTATTACCAAAATATTTATGTTACAATAGGCTTAATATTTTGTTTGGTTAGTTTTTTGGGAGTTCAGTATGTATGTGTATATAATAAGATATTTGTTTGGTTCCTTTGCATTTTCTTGTATTAAACATATTTTTTACTTCCTGGGAGTAATATTTTATTTCTGACCTACATTCATCTCTCGTCATTTTGTATTTACTTTGTTGATACATCATGTAGAATCTGATTACATTGTTGAAAGTAGAATTAACAAAAATAAACTAGTAATATTGAACGGCATGTGACTAATTGAATTTCTTTTTGTGAACAGACATGGATATGATGGTCAAGGCGATGATAAAACTTATCAATGAAGATGCTGATTCTTTTGCAAGGAGAGCAGAAATGTACTATAAAAAACGCCCTGAGCTCATGAAACATGTGGAAGAGTTTTACAGAGCATACCGTGCCTTAGCAGAAAGGTACGATCAAGCAACTGGTGCACTCCGGCAGGCCCATCGGACAATTTCAGAGGAGTTTCCAAATCAGATGCCATCAATGTCTGAGGACTCGCCCTCCTCAAGCCAAGAAGGGGAGCCACGTACACCAGAAATGATGACACCCTTGCGTGCACCTTTTGAACCTGATGATCTGCACAGGGATGCACTTGGTGTTTCACCACCGCTATTTACTGTCAAGAGGA
Organism: Triticum aestivum; assembly: GCF_018294505.1. NCBI lineage: Eukaryota > Viridiplantae > Streptophyta > Magnoliopsida > Poales > Poaceae > Triticum > Triticum aestivum. The sequence continues at coordinate 446,360,704 of NC_057805.1, read as the reverse complement.
ATGGTACACACCCTGATGAAATAGGTTCTTTATCAAGTCGCAAAGGTCTCAAACAGTTCACTGATTTGTTTGAAAGCTGTGATAGTGCCCATCGTCTCAATTTCTCTGATGGGAAAGTAAGAAAAGGCCTCAGTTTTGAAAGCCCAGATGCTAAAGTGAAACAAGATGCAAGTGATGACATCATGAAGTTGCAAAATGAGATTTCCAAATTATTAGCAGAGAGCCAAAATCTAAAGCAACAAGTTTCATCTGAGTCTCAGCGGGCAAACAATGCTGAGAATGAATGCCAAAGCCTTAAGGACACCATCTCATGTTTGATTTCTGAGAAGGACAAAGCCCTTGTGCAGTACAGCGAATCCACCAAAAGATTGTCTGCTTTAGAGACTGAGCTCTCTAAGGCACACAACGAACTCAAGAAACTCTCTGATCATATGGACAGGGAAGTTCAGAATGTAAACAGTGCTGAGTCATGTAACAACACAATGCAATCCGAGCTTGAAACTCTGGGCCAGAAGATCATGATGCAGCAGCAAGAACTTGCACAAAATAGAAAAGATCTGGTGGATTCAAAGAGTGAATTCGAGAGTGAGATCCACTCCCTGAGGAGCACTGTCACACAAATAAATACTGAAAAAGATGTGGCTCTACTACAACATCAGCAGTGTATTGAGGAGGTTTCTGATCTGGAATCCAAGCTCTTGAAGTCACAATCAGAGCAGGAGAAGATTGAACTGAAGGTACAATTGCTGGTGCAAGAACTTGAACAGAAGAGAGAAGAGGCTGGTGCCATACATACTCGGCTGCAGGATGAACACTTCAATTACATGCAAAAGGAAGCAGCTCTTCTTTCAATGGAAGACCTGCATTCCCAGTCTCAGGAAGAGGTTAAAAGGCTGGCACAAGATCTTGAATACTCCAACAAGAAATTGAGTGACTTGGAAGCTCAACTTCTCTTTGCACAATCGGAAACAGAGAAGATTGCAAATAAAGCCCAGATACTGGAGCGGGAACTTGTATGCAAGACTGAAGAAGTTAGTATCCTTCAAAGTAGTTTGCACAAGGAAGGGCAGAAGTGCATGCTTGCTGAAACAACTCTTCTCAGAGTGGAGAACCTACATTTGCAGTCCCAGGAAGAAGCCAAGACACTAGCACAAAATCTCGAAACCTTAAGCGAGAAGCTTAGTGAGGCTGAAAATGATAGGTTGAATCTGCAGAACATTTCACAAGAACTCAAGAACACCATTTTGGAGATGGATTCTGAGAAAAACGCAATGCTAGTTCAACAGCAGCAGTCCTTGGAGAGACTTTCTTATTTAGAAGCACATATTTTCGATGTACAGTCAGATCTGGATAAAAATAAGGAGAAAGTCCATTTGCTGGAACAAGAACTGAAACACCACAAAGAAGTGGTGGATGGCCTTCACAATAATTTGGAGGAGGAAGGCCATAAACGGATGCATGCCGAAGCAGAACTTAGGGTGGTGGCAAACCTGCATTCTGAATCTCAGGAAGAAGTGGGTAAGCTTGTTATGGATCTTCAAAAGTTAAACGATGAGTTAAGTGAAGTGCAGGACAGCAATCTGATTGTGGAGGACTTATTGTGTGAACTTATGAACACCATCTCTGTTTTGAATACCGAGAAAGATGCAGCACTTCTTCAACTGCAGCTGTCCTTAGAAAGAGTAACCGATCTGAAGTCAGAAGTCTCGGAGACACAGTTGGAGGCAGAGAAAACTGAGGAGAAGTTGCAAGTACTGGAGCAAGAATTTGCTCAGAAGAATGTCATGGTCGATTTTCTGCAGTCAAGTCTGCAAGATGAGGGCAAGAAACGTGTGGAAGCTGAGACATTGCTCATGTCAAAAGAGAATCAATACTTCCAATCACAGGACGAAGTAAATAGATTGGCCCTGGAGAATGAGACACTGAACAGAAAGTTGAATGAGATGGAGAACCTGTCTTTCAAGCTTAAGAACACCATCTTGCTGCTGAATTCCGAGAAAGACGCAACTCTTCTTCAGCACAAGCAGTACATGGTAAAAATATCTGATCTGGAATCTAAGTTTTCAGTGGTGCAGGTTGAACTAGTGAATGCTGAACAAAAAGTGCAAATGCTTGATAAAGAACTTGAGCAGAAGAAAGAAGAGTTTGATAGCTTGCAGACTAGTCTGAAAGATGAAGCCCAAAAGAATGCTGAGGGTGAAACAGCTCTTCTCACGATAACTAATCTATATTCTAGTTCTCAGGTAGAAGTGAACAGGTTGGTCCTTGAGATTAATAAGCTGAACAGAAAGTTGGATGAAGTGGAAAACGTGTCTTCCGAGCTCAAGAACACCATCTTGCTGCTGAATACCGAAAAGGACACAGCTCTTCTTCAGCACAAGCAGTCCTTGGTGAGAGTATCTGATCTGGAATCTCAACTCTCTGAAATGCAGGCTGAAGTAGAGAATTCTGAACAAAAAGTGCAAATGCTTGATGATGAACTCGAGCAGAAGAAAGAAGAGGTCAATAGCTTGCAGACTAGTCTGAAAGATGAAGCCCGAAAGCATGCTGAGGGTGAAGCAGCTCTTCTCACAATGACTAATCTGTATTCTAATTCTCAGGAAGAAGTGAACAGGTTAGCCATTGAGATTAACAAGCTGAACAGGAAGTTGAATGAAGTGGAAAATGTGTCTTCGGAGCTCAAGAACACCATCTTGCTGCTGAATACTGAAAAGGACACAACTCTTCTTCAGCACAACCAGTCCTTGGTGAGAGTATCTGATCTGGAATCTAAACTCTCTCAAGTGCAGGCTGAACTAGAGAATGCTGAACAAAAAGGGCAAATGCTTGATAAAGAACTCAAGCAGAAGAGAGAAGAGGTGGATACCTTGCAGACTAGTCTGAAAAATGAAGCCCGAAAGAATGCCGAGGGTGAAGCAGCTCTTCTCACAATGACTAATCTATATTCTAATTCTCAGGAAGAAGTGAACAGGTTAGCCATTGAGATTAACAAGCTGAACAGAAAGTTGAATGAAGTGGAAAACGTGTCTTCGAAGCTCAAGAACACCATCTTGCTGCTGAATACCGAAAAGGACACAACTCTTCTTCAGCACAAGCAGTCCTTGGTGAGAGTATCTGATCTGGAATCTAAACTCTCTCAAGTGCAGACTGAACTAGAGAATACTGAACAAAAAGGGCAAGTGCTTGATAAAGAACTCAAGCAGAAGAGAGAAGAGGTGGATACCTTGCAGACTAGTTGGAAAAATGAAGCCCGAAAGAATGCCGAGGGTGAAGCAGCTCTTCTCACAATAACTAATCTATATTCTAATTCTCAGGAAGAAGTGAACAGGTTAGCCCTTGAGATTAACAAGCTGAACAGAAAGTTGAATGAAGTGGAAAACATATCTTCGGAGCTTAAGAACACCATTTTGCTGCTGAATACCGAAAAGGAAGCAGCTCTTCTTCAGCACAAGCAGTCCTTGGCGAGAGTATCTGATCTAGAATCTGAACTCTCTGAAGTGCAGGCTGAACTAGAGAATTCTGAACAAAAAGGGCAAATGCTTGATAAAGAACTCAAACAGAAGAGAGAAGAGGTGGATACCTTGCAGACTAAGCTGGAAGATGAAGCACATAAGCACATCGAAGTTGAAGCATCTCTTCTTATGATGACAAATATGCATTCTCAGTCTCAGGAAGAAGTCAGTGGGTTGGTTTTGAAGATCGAGAGGCTGAATGATAAATTGAATGAAATGGAGAGCAGTAAGTTGGACCTTGAGAGCATGATATCCAAGCATGCAGAGGACAACAGTATCCTTGGTGAACAAAATCTTTCTTCTGAATTAACTATCAGTGGCCTTCACGATGAACTGGACATGTTGAAGGAAATGAAAGTGAATCTAGAGAATGAAGTGGGGCTCCACATTGGTGACAAGGAGATACTTCAGAGTCAATTGACCCATCAGAAGAAAGAGACAGAAATTCTGGAGAAGCAGTACTGTTCACTGGAACATGAGATGGAAGCAGTAAACAGAAGTGCAGCAGCACTCCAGCAGTTACTCGAGGAAAAAACATGTGAGATGGAGAAGCTGTCAGACGAGTGTTTGATCTTGAAGAAATCATTTTCAAATGCAATTGTTGAAACTGAAGCCCTGAAGGAGATCATAAAAGAACTGGAAGCTTCACAAAGCTCTCTGAAATATGATGTTTGCTTGCATAGTTCTGAGAAGGATGCTCTGGCACGGGATCTACATATCCTCAATAAAAAATATGCTGATATTTCGGAGCAAAAGTCCATGTTGGAGATTTCATTCTCTAATGTGAATTCTGAGATAGGAGAACTGAGAATGAAGTTAAAAGATTCAGAAGAACTGTCCCGGTGTTATCTTGCCAATAACTCTGCTCTTCTTGCTGAAAAGGACAATATTCTGTTCCAGGTATTACTATAATTGTGCCTTCACTCTTAACTATCTGATTAAATATTCATCCGTCTTAAGTTCCCTTGTTAGTACAAATTATACTCTTCTTGTTCATAGTCTGCTTGAACAGTCCCGTTCCTATCTGATCCAAATCTTATTTCCTGTCAGCTGGAGAGCGCTACACTGGCTATGAAATCTCTGGAGGACGACCATGCTGATCTGGGAGGCAAGAACTCGTCCTTGTTAGCAGAGAAAGACCTCTTATATAGTCAACTTGAGAATCTACAAGATCAGGTGGAAATTAGAAATGAACAGCATGAAGCTTTGCTCAGGTTGCACCAAATACAGATAAATGACTTTGAAGCGACAGTTTCTTCCCTGCAAGAGAAAATCTGCCATATGGACGAGATGCTTGATCAAGAGCTGCAAGATTGTACAGATGCTTCTATCAGTGCATTGATCTTGAATAATAGTTTGGCTGATGTTAAAGACAAAAACTTTGCTCTCTTTGATGAATGCCAGAAGTTCATAAAGGCCGCTGATTCTGCAGAGGCAGTAATATCACGGCTCAAGGAGGAAGCCAAAAATGAAGAAGAGGAGAAGGAAGTATTGCTGAAACACAATAAGGAACTAAGGGAGGGAATCTCACAGCAAATAAAGATCCTCAATGTCTGCAAGGACTTAGGACGTCCTAGTGTGATTCATGATGAAATTATGCTTCAGACTTTGTCTCGTGAAACTTGCAACCATGTAAAGCATAAAGAGGAGAGTGAACATAGAAATGTCTTCATGGAAGCTGAGCTATCTGTTCTTGGAACAATTCTTACAGAAATAGTCATTGACTTCAGAGATCTGCACTTGCAGAAGTGTGAACTTGAGAAAGAAGTGGAGGCAGGTGCAGCAGAATTGCTTTTTGCGCGGAATGAAAATCACAAGCTTATTGAGCTGAATGAACAGATGTGCCAAAGGTTGCAGCAAGGTAGTGAGAAGGAGGAGACGTTGAACATTGAACTCAGCAATGGCATGGCACGGTTAATGCAGAAGGATGATGAGCTACACAAGGCAGATGAGAAGAACCAATTCTTGCAGGAGACAAACCAGGAATTGTGCAGAGTTCTCAGGGATCTTGAGGCTTCTGCTGAAGATGCAAAAGGTGAACTTGAGGAGAAAATCGCAGCGCTAACTGAACAAGGTGCTGTTAGGGATAATGATTATCTTCTTCTTTGCGAAGCTAACGTGGCGTTGCAAGGAGATATTGACACTCATAAGCAGAAGGAAGAGAGTTTGGTGTCTACACTTGAGATGGTGACAAAAGAGAATGAGCAACATGAAAGGGAAATTGTTTCACTCGTGAGTGATATGATAACTTGTTCGGTGAATGTCATGATCTATGAGGAACATCTACTTGAGCTGATGATGGAATGCGAGGCTCTTGAGATCAGAATGATCACTGAAAAGGGAATGCTAATGAAAGAAATCTCCTCAAGGGATGCTTATGTTGATGAGCTGCACAGAAGGATTGCCGTGATGGGAGCAGAAACTGCAGAACTGAAGGCAGAGATGAGCAGATATCTGCCACTTTTAGCATCTCTGTCGGATCAGATAAGCATGCTGGAGGGAGGCACCCATTTACTTTCAGATAAGGAAGGCAATTTGGTAAGCTGCCCCGTCCTATGAAACTGGAGCATTTTCCATTCTCCACGGATATGCAATATGCCGTGTTTATTATAAAAGTTCTCCATAGTGACACTAAAAGAGGAAATTTATTTTTCTCCTTGACAAATAGCATTATGTCATGTAAACTAGATAGTTCTACCTTTCACTTATAATATATTTGGCTTATGCAGGAGCTTGTACAAGATGACAGACGTGGTTCAGAGTTCCTAGACATACCATCAGGAGTTTTGGAGTTGGACAGCTTGATTGCAAGAGTTGAAGCACTCCGGGTTGTGATATTAGATGTCAAGGACCGCCAAGATAAGGAGTTTACTGAATTCGCTGCTAAATTGGAGTCGGCGAATCTGGAAATTCAAGATCTTAAATCAAGAAAAGGTTCATGCATTAGACACAAGGAACAATACATGGAGGATGATAGGCAAAAATATGACGCCGATAACTCCAAAGGGAAGCAAGCACAGATCATGAAAGATATCGAACTTGACCAGGTATCTACTTGCCCACCATATGGCTCCGGAGCTGCTGTCTACCCTCTTGGTGGTGATGCAAATGCAGAGCTTGATGATGAGATGCTCCAGCTGTGGGAGACTGCTGAGAAAGATTGCAAGAGTGGGACAGCCAAATCCTCATCATCTGAACATGACATACAAGAGGTGGAGGAGGTGAAGAGTCAGTACACTTCCTTTGAAATAGCAAGAGGAAGAGACCAAGGGATCAACAGACTCGAGATATCGACAGCAACCCTGGAACCTCAGCAATTATGGACCAAAAATGTCCTTGAGAAGCTCGCCACCGATGCTCAGGGGCTGCTAATCATCCAAGCAAGCATCGAGGAAGTGAAGCAGAAAATCGAGGGAACTTCCAAGGGCAAATCTCCCATGAGCTCAGAGTACAGCAGTATCAGGGCTCAGCTGCAGGAGATCGAGGGCTCTGTCTTGGAACAGATAGGTTTCAACAGCAGTTTGACGAAGAAGGCTGAGAATTATCCTGCATTTGAGGTGAATGCCGACCTAGAGGGCTATTCCAGCAGAAGGAAGATCTCCGAGCAGGTGCAGAAAGGGTCGGAGAAGGTCGCGAGGCTGGACCTCGAGCTCCAGAAGATACAGTACGTGCTGCTGAAGCTCGAGGAAGAGCACGAGTTCAAGAGGGTCAAGGTCTCGGAGAAGCGTTCGCGGCTGCTCTTGAGGGACTACGTGTACGCAAAGAAGGACAAGAATGACGCCGGGCAGAAGAAGAAGAGTAGGGTGCCCTTCTGCGGCTGCGTGCGCCCCAAAACAATGACGGAGCCTTAACCGTTTCGTTCTGTAGGCAGCCCAACAGGCTCATGTTCCTTCTGATTTGGAGCTGCAGCAAGTGATGTCTTTAGTGTCTCTTCTGTAATGAGTTGCATGATGATGTTAGCAAGGAGCTCATGCATTCAGAGTTTTGTCCTTGTTAAAAAAATGAGGCAATGTCCCCCTAGTTTTAACTAGTTAATCCTACTGATACTGTTACGAATCGAAGCATTTTGTGATTCCGTTGCCCTTCACTGTTTCTCTATGTCTGCAATGAAGATATATGAGAATGCTTCTTTCAGGGATATAATTCTCACTCCCTTTTTACTGTATTTAGATCTACTTTTATCTTCCATCTTGGAATTTGGTAGTCGATACTGGTACTCTGATCTATCGCCGACTTGGTTATTAGTAGTCTTATACTCTCAGTGCCTCATATGTCTGTTAACTTTTCTGTTCATATTTGTCTGTCCTCTGCAAGTGTATTTCTGATCTGTCTCCCAAATTTTGTTATTAGCAGTGATGGCATCCCATTACGTCATGCAACCATGCAAGAAGCAAGTTTGGGAAGGTTAGTCTCGTACTATATCATTTGTTCACATTACCGACTACTTATATTGCATTTGCACAAGCTTGGCTTTTGCTTCAACACCAACAAAAACGGTGATATTCATTTCATGTGGATTTCATCCACAATGTAGGAGTACAATAGCTCGAGATGTTTATCCTGATCTCGGCTCGCATTGCCTGTTAACAACTCAACTCAGGTCGGTACAGACCCAATCAGACCATGTTCTCGTGCGAGGCACCGTCGGCGACCATGCCCGGCTTGTGGGAGTGCAGCACGAAGTCGCACTCCGCCACGGCCTCGCCCACCGTCGGGAAGATCCACTCGTGGCCGATGAGCTCCAGCACCTTGGAGCTCTCCAGCTTCTTCATGATCTCGCTCCCTGGGTTCGCCAGCACGATCTGAAACCAAGGAGAAATCAGCCAAGGTTAATGACAGAGCATGCACATACTTTCTTCAGAAAGATGGCAATTTTTGCTGCTCTGTTCTTACCTGAATCCCCCTCCTGTCCAGCGTCTTCTTGAGCTCGTCCAGCATGCTCGTCCCGCTGGTGTCAATGCTACCAACAGCTGCGGAGAGAAACGAGAGTTTCAGATCCAGTGCCCGAGATGTTTGTGCAGTGTAATTGGATAGAGACCAAGTTTCAGACGGAGCAAAGTTCTTCAGACAAGTTGTTTGGAGCTTACCACCCATGTCGAGGACGACGTACTGCACGCCGGTCTCGCCCTTGGCGCTGGTCCGTTCGTCATCCTCGTCGATCCACCGGGTGAACCTCTCGCGAAGGTAGCCGGAGTTGGCGAAGTAGATGGGGGAGTCCACGCGCAGCACGAGCACGCCGGGCACCGTCCGCGCCGTCGTGTACTGGTCCATCCGGCGGTAGATGTTGGTGTCCGGCACGTTGCCCAGCACCGTCGTCCTCGGCCGCGCCACGAAGAGCAGCACCCGCAGCACCGAGATGGCCACGGCCACCACCAGCCCCATCTCGACGCTGCCGAAGACGACGCCGAGGTAGGCCCCCGCGCAGACGCAGAAGTCCACCTTGTCCACGTGCCAGAGGTGCACGGCGGCCGGGAAGTCGATGAGCCCCAGCATCGCCGACATGATGATCGCCGACAGCACCACCAGCGGCGTGTAGTGGAAGAGCGGCGTCAGGAAGAGGAGCGTCACCATCACCGCCAGCGACATGATCACGTTGGACATGGCCGTCTTGCACCCGGCGTTGTAGTTGACGGCGGACCGGGAGAAGGGCCCCGTGGTGAGGTAGCAGGAGGTGAAGGAGCCCAGGATGTTCATCGTCCCGATGGCGATCATCTCCTTGTTGCCGTCGATGTGGTAGTTCTTGAACATGGCGAAGCTCCGGCCGACGGCGATCCCTTCCTGCGCATGTGCATATACCCCAGCCGGCAGGTGTGAGATATTCAATCTTTCGCTGGTGTAATTTACTTGGGCGAAGCATATGATTTTGTTGGGCTTACGGCGAGGGCGATGACGCCGGTGATGAGGCCGGTCTTCAAGGCGAGCATCATGTACGGCGGCGTGAATTGGAGGTTTGTAACGGAGATTGGGTTCAGGCCTTTCTTCAGATTACCGATCTAGAGTGTTCCAAAACGGCGTCAGTCATTCAGTCAGTTACTCACTCGACATAGCGTGGAACGAATGTTGTGTTGAATGTATATGGGTTGCTCACTATTTGAACGCCATGGTTTTCGGCATGGGTGAAGTAGACCAGGAGGCTCCCGAGGATGACCGACGTCAATGGCGCGGCGGCGGATACCCAGAAGAACCTAGGCTGCCTCTTGCTCTGCCCAAATAAAGCATAAGATTAGTTCCATGAAACATTAATAATTTCTAGAGTACTACTCCGGTAACTTGAAGTGGTTTCAGAGCAGCAAGAAATGGTCTGTTAGGTAATCAGTTCTTGGTTCAACTTGGACCAAGAGCCTCAAAGTTCAGACCAAGAAGTAGTTCTAAAACAGTATTCATACATAAATATTCAGAGTCTTGTAGTATCAGAATTCAGAACAGAACTGGGCATATCATATGGCCGGGTGCGCTTCGAAACATGACGAAAACATTGGAATACTCAAGAACAAGTTTTTTTTATCGAGACATATAAAATTGGGTGGCTACACTACCACACGTGATATTCTCCCCAAGAACAAGCTACCTCAGGCATCTCATTTCAGATTAGTTAATTAATTATCGCACCATAATGCAGCGGTTAGTGGAGCTTGGCCTTTTGCAATAATTCCGCAGGTCGGCTCTTTCCCCCGCCCATGATATCTGGTCCGATGCATGCATTTCGCCATCGGCGTGACACCGATGCGAAAACAAGCTCTAGTCAGGACGCGGGTCAAGCGTTGTCCTGCTGCTGACAGAAAATGACACGATGCAATCGACGCCTGTCTGGCTCCAAATTATGCTTCTCCGTCACTACCAACACGTTGAAAAGACAAAAAGGTTTCTCCTTTTCAGACGCAAAAAGGAAGGAGCCCCCCAAAGTCACATATACTACTGTACTAGAGAGTGCAGAGATCAAATTGGATTTGTGTAAAGGCATGTTATTTTTGCATGGTGTTCTTCAGAGACAGACGAGGAGGAAGATGACAATGGAAGTATGGAACAAGATCAGATCGTCAGAGATGAGAGGCATGTGCTGCGTGCAGGTGCGAGCTATGTGTCCAAAGGCGCCCAATGGATGGATTCTCTTGTCCCGCCAATGAACTACTCACGAGCGGGCGTCCTCATGTGGAGTAGGCGCTACCCCGCCTACTACCTCATCTCCAGAAAGCTCACAGCACAAAATTGTCTTTCCTTCATCTCTCGAGCTCGAGCAGACCTGTGACTGATTGACTGACCGACTGACGCAGCTAAACACTGGGTCTAGGCACTAGCCAGCCATATGCATCCATGGACCATCCTTGCTATTCACTTCACCGGGCACAAATGGGATTAGCTTCTCATGCATGGCCATTATTTCCAAAACATCGTGTCACGATCGAGGCAGCGTCTGTGCTGTCACGATCCGAGTACAGAGTGCGGTACTACGTCATGGACGATTATAACATGCTACTGGTGGTACAGTAATGGAGTTAGAGATGCAAGAAAAGGCCCAATGATTGAGGACGATCCATGGATCCATTCCGTGGATGGATGGGTCGATTGATTCTCTTGTGGTCCTAGTTTATGCACCCCTTTCGGTGTTATTGGGCACGTCATTAGTTTCCCAGACCAGAGATTCTTGCGCCACTTACTAGTACTGCCACACTAGCTAGAGAGGCGAATCGGGATTTTGTCACGCGCAAGTTAAGCATGAGGTGTTTAACTTGCGGTTAAAAAAGAAAAGGCAATCGAAAGCATATGGTATAGTATTTTAAAAAGAAAAGGTGATCAAAAGATCTGGGAAGTAAAGTGAGAATATTAGTGTTACTGCTAGACTTGACTTACGAAGAAGCGGGTGACGAGGAGGAAGAAGAGGAAGCCGCAGCCGAGCACCACGCTCTCCCATCGCCACTGCAAATCAAGCCATCCAACCAACTGAACCCGTCAGTAACATACACGGACTATTAACAGTGGAGTAGCTAGCTAGTCACATGCAATGGTCGATCGGATGCATGTCATGCATGTCCCTCATATGTACGTATGTGACTGTGCCCAGCCAGCGAGCTGGACCAAGCTGCAGTGCAGAGAAGGACATAGGCATCGGCATGGCCGGCCGTAGGGGCAAGTGGAGCTCGCCGTCGTGTCATGTTCCTGTCCTTCACGGGCATGCCATGCACGTAATTAACCTTGCCGGTCTAGACATATATAGCCACCTAGTACTCTAGAGGATTGTGCCTCGGGAGCCCAGTCCCAAAGTGTCACGCGCATGCACCGGTGTCATCATACGGTCCGTCCGTTTTTCATGGCCTGACTGATAATAAGTTCTTGCCGACTATCTACGGACAGACATACGCACGGTGATGCAAAATTCTACTACTAGCCACTAGCTTGATCACAATATGCAAGAAAAAGCACTAAAAGGTGCATAGCTACTATGGGCTCTTGGAGTCCTAGGTACCTACCTACTATGTATGTATCGGTAACAAGATGCAAGTGTCAATTATCTTTAGCTACTAAGAGATGATGAGTGATTAGATACTGGACCTGGTGTGTTTGGGAGAAGACGGAGCGCATGACGGAGACGAGGTCGGTGGAGGTGGTGAAGTGCTCCAGCCCCAGCATGCCCTTGAGCTGCTGCAGGCACACCACCGTCGCCGCGCCGCCCATGAACCCCACGATCGCCGCGTGCGACAGGAAGTCCACGATGAAGCCCAGCCTGCACGTACACACACACATGCATCCATCCATCCCAGTAAGTACGTAGCAGTTACACCTAAACCTCCACACATATGTAGGCGTAGCAGTTACATACCTACAGCTAATTACTAATACTGGTTAGTCTAGAAGCTGATTAACTTTTGACAAGTTAGAAAGGTGCCACTGTGCTTTTGGTCCATTCTCACCAACTACGTATGTGGCTTAACCCACAAGAGAGAGCTTAGGTGTGATTTTCCTAATCGGAATCGATGGTTTGATTAGTTAATAGAGTGAGCACGAAGCTCATGCATGGTACGACGTGCCTGAGGATGCCGAGCGAGGCCTGGATGACGCCGGCGAAGAAGGTCGCCGTGAAGGCCAGGTGGAGGTAGAGCGCCGGGTTCTCCGTCGCCGACACCTCGGCGCCCAGCATGGAGGCGATGAGCAGCGACGCCACCGCCACCGTCCCCACCGCCAGGTCCTTGGAGCTCCCCATCATCGCGTACACCAGCGGCGGCACGAAGCTCGAGTCTGCAGCCGGTCACATAGTGATAGATACAGTGAGAGACTAGCTCACGCGCGTGCATGCACTGCAGAGCGCGGCCGGCATGGCAAATCGGCAATGGCAACATGTATATGGCCATGTGTGATGCGCTTACAGAGGCCGAGGATGGGCGGCAGGTTTGCGAGCTTGGCGTAGCTGATGCCCTGCGGGATGGCGAGGCTGGCAATGGTGATGCCGGCGATGAGGTCCGACTTGAAGGTGCCGAGCCTGTACGCCGGCGCCCACTCCAGGAACGGGAAGAAGTAGCGGAGCGCGGCCGCCGCGCGCCGGGCGAAGCCCCGCTCCCGCACCACCGCGCGGAACGGGTCGTCCGGGAAGAAGGTCTCCTTGAGGTTGGCCCGGAACGTGTCCAGGAACGGCCGCGCCTCCGGCACCGGCACCCTCGGCGCCGCCCTGCCCCCGCCGTCCACGCTCTTCCCGGCCGCCGCGCTGCCGCCCATGGCCGCCGGCTGCGCACGTGTGTGCTAGGCCGCTCGCTCGCTCGCTCGCTCTAACTGCGTGTGCGTGTGTGCTGTGTTTGGAAATGGATTTCACCACTTGCCTTGCGCTTGCTCTGGATGGTCTGCCCGTGCTGCGCTGGTGTATATATACAGCGGCCAGGGGTCGGATTAGGTGTCCGGTCCGACGCGGGCGTGATCCGGGCGGTGGGCTCGGTCGGGGTTAGCGTTCCGGGTAAACCTCGCCGTGCGGTGCGATGCGACGGGCGCACGCGCCGCTGGGGCCCCGCCTGACAGGGACCTACGTGCTTGCCTGACGTGGAGCGCGCGGTAGAGGAAGGAAGTGACGGGATCTGCAGGAAGCTTCAGTAGAGTATAGGGTTATTGTTGGCGTCTACTACGTGCGGGTGGGCGCGGCTGTCGTCTCGTCTCGTCGGCCGGCCGGCCGCCGATCCGCCGTGCGATCGGGCCGGTCGGCTCCGCGATCGATCGGCATCGGCGCGTACTGTGCACGGGGTTCGGCCGGGCTCGTTTGCTCGATCCGGCCGCTGACAAGCACGTACGTAAGCGCATGTGCAAAACGTGTACTGTTTTGCAATTTTTGTGTATGTGTATGTATGCTGCCTACGGCGCGATCGTACGTGCAGGTATCGTTTTGGTATTATAGCTTCCCTAGTTTCTGCATATCGAACGATCTGATCTGGAACGGTGGTTGGCTAAGCAGCATCTCTGCGTGTCAGCTGGTGACGTGTGTGCACATGCGGACGGACGGCGTGCCAACTGTGCGTGCCGAACCAAAACGAAAAACCAGAGAAGATTCCACTGAGACAAGATATGCGATGATCACATCGCAAATATGCTTCAAAAAATGGATGCAAAACGCCACAGAGCCAGCAATCCTGCACGTGTACGATCCTATCCTACGTGTACTGCCCACAGTTCCTGGTTATGGGGTAACGTTGCTTGTAGCTCGAAGTACTTGCTGGTTTTCTTTAATGAAAATCGGAGGGGGTGCAAAGCCCTCTCTTTTATTCAAAAAAAAAACGTGTACTGCCCACAGCAGGAAATGGGTGAAAGAATTGCAATGATTAAGTAGAAGTACCGTATCTCTCCCAGATGACCTGAGCAAAGTTACCGGCCGCCACGACGGTCGCCTGGGCAATGTGGTTGCTTGTTTAATGATTTATTAATCGATTACAGCCGACAGGCATCAACACGTGTGGTGTGCACCCCTCGTTTTCGTTTCGGTGGCTGCTAGTACCCCGTTAACCTCGTCGACTACTCCTGCGACGCCGGGTAAGCACGTACGCACGGCGCAGATTAGTAGCGTGAGAAACCGAATTGTATACGGATTTGGTCAGCACTGAGTCGGTGTTGAGCGTGGAGAAGCTATCTGGTGGCTGCAAGTGCTGCACTTGGAGTTTGCCTTCTTGAGTCTTGACCGACCTCTGAGACACCACACAATTAAAAACACCCCGCGTCCTAATCAAATCATTGACCTTCTCTGCGCGTGGGCCCAAACTAGATAGCATGGCGCGCAAATTTGTTTTTTTTTTCTTTCGAGAAATAACGAGTACACGGTGGATCAACATGTAAGCATACCTCGCGCCAAAACAAAACAAAATGTGCATGCATACCAAACTCAAATAATGTCTTCAGAGACCGGAAGCTTGGAGTCGTGGAACTTCAGAATTTTTTGAAACACTTGTAACCGGATACCTTGAGGGTAGAGCCTTTCCCCTTTTTTTTGTACTCAATGTTGTTGTGCTCTTCTCTTTGAGCAGTAACTCTGTAAACTTTTTTCTTAATTAATCAACGAGGCAAATCTTTTGCCTAGTTTAGGAAAAGAATTTTCGCAAAGTTGTTACGCGCAACCTGATTTTTGCACTCTCGCGATCAAATTTGCCGGATCACGACTTCCAAAAAAAATTCCTCCTTCATCCCCTTGGAGTTCGTCTCCCAGGGAGAGAGGGACCAAAATCTATGGTAAAAAAAAGAGGGAGGCGACACTTAGAAAACGAGTGAGGCCACTGGGCGTGTCCAAAAAGTGCACGAATTTAATAGGGCCGATTTTTTTTCTTCCTCAAAGCATTTGAGAGAGGTGTATCGAAGCACACCTCTTAAGATAGTGTTGTACTGTTTGTGGCCAAGCAATACCACTCAAATGATCCCATTTATTTCTTGGTTGGACTATCCAGCCGACTTATGTCTTCCTGAATTAGGATAGGCATATTAGGTCTTTCTTTCGTAACAAACTCAGTTCTTTCCTTGACCTTTTCTTTTCGTGCATGAACTTTCTTCAACTTTCTTGAAGTGATATAATTTAATTTTTTGCAACCACTACCTGGACTTCTCCTTTTAAGCAACTATGAGCGGAAAGAGAGATCTTCAAAAGACTACATTCATTTTCTTGCCTTCCAATCTATAATAGCAAAGTAAGAGTAAGGTATGGATAGCATATAATTTACGTAATAGGAAGCTTAAGTTCTTGATCCTAAGAAGATTGAAGACGCCGATTGTTAGAGTACTCTTCTAGCCAACATAATGAAACCATGCATGCATATTTCTTGTTTTTAGTTCGAATGGATTTTCCTCTTATTTTTGAATCCATTTGTGGCAACATTACAAGAATTTGATCCCCTAGCTTGCTAGATTGATAAGCGAGAGACGTAGTTGTGGGATTGGTAGCCAGGCTTGGAACATCTACGTGTAAAATTCACTATGAAAAAGAAGTAGTACTCACCTTAGTAGGCGTTCTGACAAAGAACAAGGAGGGCTTTTGTTATGAGAACAAGGAAGTGCATTAAGCCTTCACGTTGTAAATAAATAAGTATACCCATCCAAGCCGCATGAAGACGGTACCACCCGAAGACTTAAATCAATAATCATTGTTGTTGAGAGACAACCGACTGGATCCACTCTTGTGTTAGCATGAACACCCCTCCCCCCTCGCACGCACATCCTCAACTAGCCATGAACGTAGGTGCGGAAGTAAAATCTATCTTTATTTATACACCACTTAACTTACATACCCGGGCATGGCTTCTTTTTTTTTTGAACAATTGAATAACGGGTTTTCTGAAGGAAATATGCCCTAGAGGCAATAATAAAGTTATTATTTATTTTCTTATATCATGATAAATGTTTATTATTCATGCTAGAATTGTATTAACCGGAAACATAATACTTGTGTGAATACATAGACAAACAGAGTGTCACTAGTATGCCTCTACTTGACTAGCTCGTTGATCAAAGATGGTTATGTTTCCTAGCCATTGACATGAGTTGTCATTTGATTAACGGGATTTCCGTTAGCTTAGCACTCGATCGTTTAGTATGTTGCTATTGCTTTCTTCATGACTTATACATGTTCTTATGACTATGAGATTATGCAACTCCCGTTTACCGGAGGAACGCTTTGTGTGCGACCAAACGTCACAACGTAACTGGGTGATTATAAAGGTTCTCTACAGGTGTCTCCGAAGGTACTTGTTGGGTTGGCGTATTTCGAGATTAGGATTTGTCACTCCGATTGTCGGAGAGGTATCTCTGGGCCCTCTCGGTGATGCACATCACTTAAGCCTTGCAAGCATTGCAACTAATGAGTTTGTTGCGGGATGATGTATTACGGAACGAGTAAAGACACTTGCCGGTAACGAGATTGAACTAGGTATTGAGATACCGACGATCGAATCTCGGGCAAGTAACATACCGATGACAAAGGGAAAACTTATGTTGTTATGCGGTCTGACCGATAAAGATCTTCGTAGAATACGTGGGAGCCAATATGAGCATCCAGGTTCCGCTATTGGTTATTGACCGGAGACGTGTCTCGGTCATGTCTACATAGTTCTCGAACCCGTAGGGTCCGCACGCTTAAAGTTTCGATGACGGTTATATTATGAGTTTATATGTTTTGATGTACCGAAAGTTGTTCGGAGTCCCGGATGTGATCACGGACATGACGAGGAGTCTCGAGATGGTCGAGACATGAAGATTGATATATTGGAAGCCTATATTTGGATATCGGAAGTGTTCCGGGTGAAATCGGAATTTTACCGGAGTACCGGGAGGTTACCGGAACCCCCCGGGGGCTTAATGGGTCATAGTGGGCCATAGTGGAAGAGAGGAGAGGCGGCCAGGGCAGGGCCGCGCGCCCCTCCCCCCAGTCCGAATAGGACAAGGAGAGGGGGGCAGCGCCCCCCCTTTCCTTCCTCTCTCTCTCCTGGCGCGCCCCCTCCTGGCCGGCCGCACCTCCCTCCTTGCTCCTTTATATACGGGGGCAGGGTGGCACCCTAGAGACACAAGAATTGATCGTTTGATCTTTTAGCCGTGTGCGGTGCCCCCCTCCACCATAGTCCACCTCGATAATACTGTAGCGGTGCTTAGGCGAAGCCCTGCGTCGGTAGAACATCATCATCGTCACCACGCCGTCGTGCTGACGAAACTCTCCCTCAACACTCTGCTGGATCGAAGTTCGAGGGACGTCATCGGGCTGAACGTGTGCTGAACTCGGAGGTGCCATGCGTTCGGTACTTGATCGGTCGGATCGTGAAGACGTACGACTACATCAACCGCGTTGTGCTAACGCTTACTTTCGGTCTACGAGGGTACGTGGACAACACTCTCCCCTCTCGTTGCTATGCATCACCATGATCTTGCGTGTGCGTAGGATTTTTTTTTGAAATTACTACGTTCCCCAACAGTGGCATCCGAGCCTGGTTTTATGCATAGATGTCATATGCACGAGTAGAACACAAGTGAGTTGTGGGCAATATAAGTCATACTGCTTACCAGCATGTCATACTTTGGTTCGGCGGTATTGTTGGATGAAGCGGCCCGGACCGACATTACGCGTACGCTTACGCGAGACTGGTTTCACCGTTGCGAGCACTCGTTGCTTAAAGGTGACTGGCGGGTGTCTGTCTCTCTCACTTTAGTTGAACCGAGTGTGGCTACGCCCGGTCCTTGCGAAGGTTAAAACAGCACCAACTTGACAAAATATCGTTGTGGTTTTGATGCGTAGGTAAGAACGGTTCTTGCTAAGCCCAGTAGCAGCCACGTAAAACTTGCAACAACAAAGTAGAGGACGTCTAACTTGTTTTTGCAGGGCATGTTGTGATGTGATATGGTCAAGACATGATGCTAAATTTTATTGTATGAGATGATCATGTTTTGTAACCGAGTTATCGGCAACTGGCAGGAGCCATATGGTTGTCGCTTTATTGTATGCAATGCAATCGCCCTGTAATGCTTTACTTTATCACTAAGCGGTAGCGATAGTCGAAGAAACATAAGATTGGCGAGACGACAATGATGCTACGATGGAGATCAAGGTGTCGCGCCGGTGACGATGGTGATCATGACGGTGCTTCGGAGATGGAGATCACAAGCACAAGATGATGATGGCCATATCATATCACTTATATTGATTGCATGTGATGTTTATCTTTTATGCATCTTATCTTGCTTTAATTGACGGTAGCATTATAAGATGATCTCTCACTAAATTTCAAGATAAAAGTGTTCTCCCTGAGTATGCACCGTTGCCAAAGTTCGTCGTGCCCAGACACCACGTGATGATCGGGTGTGATAAGCTCTACGTCCATCTACAATGGGTGCAAGCCAGTTTTGCACACGCAAAATACTCAGGTTAAACTTGACGAGCCTAGCATATGCAGATATGGCCTCGGAACACTGAGACCGAAAGGTCGAGCGTGAATCATATAGTAGATATGATCAACATAGTGATGTTCACCATTGAAAACTACTCCATTTCACGTGATGATCGGTTATGGTTTAGTTGATTTGGATCACGTGATCGCTTAGATGATTAGAGGGATGTCTATCTAAGTGGGAGTTCTTAAGTAATATGATTAACTGAACTTAAATTTATCATGAACTTATTACCTGATAGTATTTTGCATGTCTATGTTGATTGTAGATAGATGGCCCGTGCTGTTGTTCCGTTGAATTTTAATGCGTTCCTTGAGAAAGCAAAGTTGAAAGATGATGGTAGCAATTACACGGACTGGGTCCGTAACTTGAGGATTATCCTCATTGCTGCGCAGAAGAATTACGTCCTGGAAGCACCGCTGGGTGCCAGACCTGCTGTAGGAGCAAAACCAGATGTTATGAACGTCTAGCAGAGCAAAGCTGATGACTACTCGATAGTTCAATGTGCCATGCTTTACGGCTTAGAACCGGGTCTTCGACGACGTTTTGAACGTCATGGAGCATATGAGATGTTCCAGGAGTTGAAGTTAATATTTCAAGCAAATGCCCGGACTGAGAGATATGAAGTCTCCAATAAGTTCTACAGCTGCAAGATGGAGGAGAATAGTTCTGTCAGTGAGCATATACTCAAAATGTCTGGGTATAACAATAACTTGATTCAACTCGGAGTTAATCTTCTGGATGATAGCGTCATTGACAGAATTCTTCAATCACTGCCACCAAGCTACAAGAGCTTCGTGGTGAACTATAACATGCAAGGGATGGATAAGACGATTCCCGAGCTCTTCGCAATGCTAAAGGCTGCGGAGGTAGAAATCAAAAAGGAGCATCAAGTGTTGATGGTCAATAAGACCACCAGTTTCAAGAAAAATGGCAAAGGGAAGAAGAAGGGGAACTTCAAGAAGAACAACAAACAATTTGCTGCTCAAGAGAAGAAACCCAAGTCTGGACCTAAGCCTGAGACTGAGTGCTTCTACTGCAAGCAGACTGGTCACTGGAAGCGGAACTGCCCCAAGTATTTGGCGGATAAGAAGGATGGCAAGGTGAACAAAGGTATATGTGATATACATGTTATTGATGTGTACCTTACTAGAGCTCGCAGTAGCACCTGGGTATTTGATACTGGTTCTGTTGCTAATATTTGCAACTCGAAGCAGGGACTACGGATTAAGCGAACACTAGCCAAGGACGAGGTGACGATGCGCGTGGAAAACGGTTCCAAAGTCGATGTGACCGTCGTCGGCACGCTACCTCTACATCTACCTTCGGGATTAGTATTAGACCTAAATAATTGTTATTTGGTGCCAGCGTTGAGCATGAACATTATATCTGGATCTTGTTTGATGCGAGACGGTTATTCATTTAAATCAGAGAATAATGGTTGTTCTATTTATATGAGTAATATCTTTTATGGTCATGCACCCTTGAAGAGTGGTCTATTTTTGATGAATCTCGATAGTAGTGATACACATATTCATAATGTTGAAGCCAAAAGATGCAGAGTTGATAATGATAGTGCAACTTATTTGTGGCACTGCCGTTTAGGTCATATCGGTGTAAAGCGCATGAAGAAACTCCATACTGATGGACTTTTGGAACCACTTGATTATGAATCACTTGGTACTTGCGAACCGTGCCTCATGGGCAAGATGACTAAAACGCCGTTCTCCGGAACTATGGAGAGAGCAACAGATTTGTTGAAAATCATACATACAGATGTATGTGGTCCGATGAATATTGAGGCTCGTGGCGGATATCGTTATTTTCTCACCTTCACAGATGATTTGAGCAGATATGGGTATCTACTTAATGAAACATAAGTATGAAACATTTGAAAAGTTCAAAGAATTTCAGAGTGAAGTTGAAAATCATCATAACAAGAAAATAAAGTTTCTACGATCAGATCGTGGAGGAGAATATTTGAGTTACGAGTTTGGTCTACATTTGAAACAATGCGGAATAGTTTCGCAACTCACGCCACCCGGAACACCACAATGTAATGGTGTGTCCAAACGTCGTAATCGTACTTTACTAGATATGGTGCGATCTATGATGTCTCTTACTGATTTACTGCTATCGTTTTGGGGTTATGCTTTAGAGACGGCTGCATTCACGTTAAATAGGGCACCATCGAAATCCATTGAGACGACGCCTTATGAACTGTGGTTTGGCAAGAAACCAAAGTTGTCGTTTCTTAAAGTTTGGGGCTGCCATGCTTATGTGAAAAAGCTTTAAAC
Source organism: Triticum aestivum (assembly GCF_018294505.1). Lineage (NCBI taxonomy): Eukaryota > Viridiplantae > Streptophyta > Magnoliopsida > Poales > Poaceae > Triticum > Triticum aestivum. The sequence goes on along the minus strand of NC_057805.1, from coordinate 446,339,517 downwards.
TGATAAACTCGAACCCAAATCGGAGAAATGTGTCTTCATAGGATACCCAAAGGAGACTGTTGGGTACACCTTCTATCACAGATCCGAAGGCAAGACATTCGTTGCTAAGAATGGATCTTTTCTAGAGAAGGAGTTTCTCTCAAAAGAAGTGAGTGGGAGGAAAGTAGAACTTGATGAGGTAACTGTACCTGCTCCCTTATTGGAAAATAGTTCATCACAGAAACCGGTTCCTGTGACGCCTACACCAATTAGTGAGGAAGTTAATGATGATGATCATGGAACTTCAGATCAAGTTGTTACGGAACCTCGTAGGTCAACCAGAGTAAGATTCGCACCAGAGTGGTACGTAATCCTGTTCTGGAGGTTATGTTACTAGACCATGACGAACCTACGAACTATGAAGAAGCGATGGTGAGCCCAGATTCCGCAAAATGGCTTGAGGCCATGAAATCTGAGATGGGATCCATGTATGAGAACAAAGTATGGACTTTGGTTGACTTGCCCGATGATCGGCAAGCAATTGATAATAAATGGATCTTCAAGAAGAAGACTGACGCTGACGGTAATGTCACTGTCTATAAAGCTCGACTTGTTGCAAAAGGTTTTCGACAAGTTCAAGGGATTGACTACGATGAGACCTTCTCACCCGTAGCGATGCTTAAGTCTGTCCGAATCATATTAGCAATTGCCGCATTTTATGATTATGAAATTTGGCAAATGGATGTCAAAACTGCATTCCTGAATGGATTTCTGGAAGAAGAGTTGTATATGATGCAACCGCAAAGTTTTGTCGATCCAAAGGGAGCTAAAAAAGTGTACAAGCTCCAGCGATCCATTTATGGACTGGTGCAAGCCTCTCAGAGTTGGAAAAAACGCTTTGATAGTGTGATCAAAGCATTTGGTTTTGTACAGACTTCTGGAGAAGCCTGTATTTACAAGAAAGTGAATGGGAGCTCTGTAGCATTTCTGATATTATATGTGGATGACATATTGCTGATTGGAAATGATATAAAATTTCTGGATAGCATAAAGGGATACTTGAATAAGAGTTTTTCAATGAAAGACCTCGGTGAAGCTGCGTATATATTGGGCATCAAGATCTATAGAGATAGATCAAGACGCTTAATTGGACTTTCACAAAGCACATACCTTGACAAAGTTTTGAAGAAGTTCAAAATGGATCAAGCAAAGAAAGGGTTCTTGCCTGTGTTACAAGGTGTGAAGTTGAGTAAGACTCAATGCCCGACCACTTCAGAAGATAGAGAGAAGATGAAAGATGTTCCCTATGCTTCAGCCATAGGCTCTATCATGTATGCAATCCTGATGTGTGCCTTGCTATAAGTCTAGCAGGGAGGTACCAAAGTAATCCAGGAGTGGATCACTGGACAGCGGTCAAGAACATCCTGAAATACCTGAAAAGGACTAAGGATATGTTTCTCGTTTATGAAGGTGACAAAGAGCTCATCGTAAATGGTTACGTCGATGCAAGCTTTGACACTGATCCGGACGATTCTAAATCGCAAACCGTATACGCGTTTACATTGAACGGTGGAGCTGTCAGTTGGTGCAGTTCTAAACAAAGCGTCGTGGCGGGATCTACGTGTGAAGCGGAGTACATAACTGCTTCGGAAGCAGCAAATGAAGGAGTCTGGATGAAGGAGTTCATATCCGATCTAGGTGTCATACCTAGTGCATCGGGTCCAATGAAAATCTTTTGTGACAATACTGGTGCAATTGCCTTGGCGAAGGAATCCAGATTTCACAAGAGAACCAAGCACATCAAGAGACGCTTCAATTCCATCCGGGATTTAGTACAGGTGGGAGACATAGAAATTTGCAAGATACATACGGATCTGAATGTTGCAGACCCGTTGACTAAGCCTCTTTCACGAGCAAAACATGATCAGCACCAAGGCTCCATGGCTGTTAGAATCATTACTGTGTAATCTAGATTATTGACTCTAGTGCAAGTGGGAGACTGAAGGAAATATGCCCTAGAGGCAATAATAAAGTTATTATTTATTTCCTTATATAATGATAAATATTTATTATTCATGCTAGAATTGTATTAACCGGAAACATAATACTTGTGTGAATACATAGACAAACAGAGTGTCACTAGTATGCCTCTACTTGACTAGCTCGTTGATCAAAGATGGTTATGTTTCCTAGCCATTGACATGAGTTGTCATTTGATTAACGGGATCACATCATTAGGAGAATGATGTGATTGACTTGACCCATTCCGTTAGCTTAGCACTCGATCGTTTAGTATGTTGCTATTGCTTTCTTCATGACTTATACATGTTCCTATGACTATGAGATTATGCAACTCCCGTTTACCGGAGGAACGCTTTATGTGCGACCAAATGTCACAACGTAACTGGGTGATTATAAAGGTGCTCTACAGGTGTCTCCGAAGGTACTTGTTGGGTTGGCGTATTTCGAGATTAGGATTTGTCACTCCGATTGTCGGACAGGTATATCTGGGCCCTCTCGGTGATGCACATCACTTAAGCCTTGCAAGCATTGCAACTAATGAGTTTGTTGCGGGATGATGTATTACGGAATGAGTAAAGAGACTTGTCGGTAACGAGATTGAACTAGGTATTGAGATACCGACGATCGAATCTCGGGAAAGTAACATACCGATGACAAAGGGAACAACGTATGTTGTTATGCGGTCTGACCGATAAAGATCTTCGTAGAATATGTGGGAGCCAATATGAGCATCCAGGTTCCGCTATTGGTTATTGACCGGAGACGTGTCTCGGTCATGTCTACATAATTCTTGAACCCGTAGGGTCCGCACGCTTAAAGTTTCGATGACGGTTATATTATGAGTTTATATGTTTTGATGTACCGAAGGTTGTTCGGAGTCCCGGATGTGATCACGGACATGACTAGGAGTCTCGAGATGGTCGAGACATGAAGATTGATATATTGGAAGCCTATATTTGGATATCGGAAGTGTTCCGGGTGAAATCGGAATTTTACCGGCGTACCGGGAGGTTACCGGAACCCCCCGGGGGCTTAATGGGCCATAGTGGGCCTTAGTGGAAGAGAGGAGAGGCGGCCAGGGCAGGGCCGCGCGCCCCTCCCCCCTAGTCCGAATAGGACAAGGAGAGGGGGGCGGCGCCCCCCCTTTCCTTCCTCTCTCCCTCCTCTTTTCCCCTCCACTTCTAATCCAACAAGGAAAAGGGAGGGAGTCCTACTCCCGGTGGGAGTAGGACTCCTCCTGGCGCGCCCCCTCCTGGCCGGCCGCACCTCCCCCCTTGCTCCTTTATATACGGGGGCAGGGGGCACCCTAGAGACACAACAATTGATCGTTTGATCTTTTAGCCGTGTGCGGTGCCCCCCTCCACCATAGTCCACCTCGATAATACTGTGGCGGTGCTTAGGCGAAGCCCTGCGTCGGTAGAACATCATCATCGTCACCACGCCGTCGTGCTGACGAAACTCTCCCTCAATACTCGGCTGGATCGGAGTTCGAGGGACATCATCGGGCTGAACGTGTGCTGAACTCGGAGGTGCCGTGCGTCCGGTACTTGATCGGTCGGATCGTGAAGACGTACGACTACATCAACCGCGTTGTGCTAACGCTTCTGCTTTCGGTCTACGAGGGTACGTGGACAACACTCTCCCCTCTTGTTGCTATGCATCACCATGATCTTGCGTGTGCGTAGGATTTTTTTTTAAATTACTACATTCCCCAACATTTTCAATGACCGACATTCAATCTCCTGAACTGATTGAGACCAAATTGGATAAAGAGGTATAAACGGAAAGGACTACCAACCGATGAACGAACAAGAAACCCTTTTATTTCTATGGAGGTATGGAAAACGGTTGGGGCCAATAAGAAGGTGAAACTTGGACTCTTCGAATTGTTCCAACCACATTGGATGTCATTGCAAGAGGCGAACCAGAATGCATAAAAGACAAAAGAGTCAAGTCAAGACTCCATAATAGTTAACCAGTTCATTTTAGGTTAATCTAACCATTAGATTAATCCATCATGACGACTACTCATATGGCGACTCTGTTAGAGTTGCTTTTAGCCTCTTCTACTTCCCCTGAGATGTTGAGTAAGTACGACGCATATTTGTTTGGGAACTGGGAACTGAATTGTCTAACGATTTGATCGTCGCAGAGTCAGTGTTGAGTGTGGGTAAGTTAGCTGGTGGCTACAAGCACTGCACTTGGAATTTGCCTTCTTAACCTCTAAGAAACCACAGAAACATCCTATGTGTCCTAATCAAATCATTGACCTTCCCTGCATGTGGGCCTACTTAAACTAATAATAGAGAGTGTGGCGCGTAAATTTGTTTTTCTTGGGAAACAACAAATAGTACAATGTAGATGTGCATATATACCTACCACTATATTCACAAACTGAAATAATATATATCAAGTATCAAAGTTGTGGTGCTTCAAGATTTGCATAAATGATTACGAACACCCTATTGACGGATATGCCGTCTCCTAGTGTTTGATCGTGCGATGGGACTACAACCACCTCCACCTAGCCATGGTTGGTTCTCTGGCGCGCAAATTTGTTGGTGCAGCTGCTTAATTACTTGTGCTTCCGAGTGTGTACGATTTATGTTAAACTGTTTTTGATAGAAAATGGATATGCTTCGAGATATTATGAGTTAATGCCACCTAGCTCATCTGGCAAACCAGATGAGTGCGATATATACGAAAGTGGTACCAAGATCACATCATTGCAAGATAGACGATCGTGCTAATTAGATGCTTATCAGGCAAAAGCTTATCAGTGGGTCGAAATTGCACTGAGCTTATCTGCAAACTAATAATCGACTCAGTGCCAGTGGCCATTCTCTAACAATCAACAAAGGGCACGATCAATCGATGTGATGCGCGCATTTTTCTTTCATCTAATCTAACCGTACGTTTATGTTCGTTTCTCTAGCCACTTTTCGTCAGATCATTTTTCTTTCGCATATAAGGGCATCTTGCAAATGCGTGCAATATATGCTCAAAGTTTGTCTGGAGTCTGGACACAGTCATTTCAGATATTTCAGATGAGATGACCTAGCTCAACCTTAGCTTGTTTCATAAGCGAAGAGGCCCGAGTGCGATATGCAGGCAGTAGATCGGTCGCGTCGATCACAGCGTGTACGCCACCGATAGAGAAATTAGACGCGTATCAGCTTATCATCACTGGGGTCCGGGTCAAAGCTGCACTGAGTCGTTGACCTTTCATTTCACCTGCAGACCGTGCTTAGAGGAGGCGTCCGGTGGTGTCAGCCGGACCGTAATCGCACATGCCATGTCCCCGTGGTGTGGTGGTAGGACGATGTACTCAGAAAGCACCTTAAAAGCTGACCCTGTCAGAGATTTGCTGCACAAATCGAGCACCCAAAGAAGGCAGCACACCCAGATGCGTGGCCAGGAGTAGCTAGTGACGATGTTTACTGCTATTTCGCCATGCAGGTTGAAACCCGGACGTAATGGAGTTAATTAAGGTTTGATAGACCTGTGCTAACTGCTACTACGTAGTACAAACACAAGTCAAGAAAGTAGACGTGCTCAAGCCTGCACAGTAACAATTTCCTTTGGATGCATCTCATGACACGGGGTTCTTTTCAGACACCTTTTATCAGAGCACAGATAACGTCGCCTAGCTAGACAGAGATGTGCCACGCGATCGCGCTTAACTTAACATTAAGAAGAGGCGTCAGGCAATGAATCGATGACCTGGTCAAGCTGGGCGTAATCACTCGTGTAATCAACCTACTGAGCATATGAAAATTGTTTTTCTTCTTCTTTGAAGAAGAATCATAGACGAAAGTGATTCGGTTCCCCTGCCATTTCGCCGACCCTGTCTACTTTCAGATATGCTTCCCTTTCACCTTCCAATATATAACCGGTAGATACTATCGGCAAGTGCCCCAGAAAAGATGATGATTCCTGAGCTGTTCGTAATAGCGATGTCCCTTTGATGATCCATGCTTCAGAATACGCACCAAACACTGGAATAAACACGGCATCGGTGCAAGAGAGGCTTCCGGAATCCGGATCAGTGGTGGTGAAATCTGTCCGACAGGACGTTAAATATAGCCGGCGGCGGCGTTGGCACAACTTTAGGTTTGCCAGAAGCAACGGGGCACTGGTGACAGCGAGAGTGGCTGAGTGTCGTAGCCGGCTCTGTAGTGTGCTTGGGAGTAGAACGGCACTGCACACGTACGTAGGTGCTGAAACAGTGCAGAATCTGAACTCTCGGTCGCGAAAATTCAGAGCCGTCCTCTCTTCCATGCATTACGCTCTGGTTTTTGGCCGTCAGTATCGTATCCTGTTCAAAAAGAGCCGCGAGATATTCTCGTCCGTGCACGCAGCTCGGGTCATCAGGCAATCATCGTGCACGCACGCACGCATCTGTCCGGTTCGGACGAATGCATGGCGCGCAAAGCGGCCGGCATCGCCGTATCGGCATGGCGTGGCGTTATCCAGCCATATCTTCCGAGGCCACCTCGCCTGGCAACTTGCGGCCGCGCGCGGGCGTCTTTAACGAGTGCGGGTTCACGTCGCCGGCCGGCGGCCGCCACGAACCGCTCTGCTCGATCGACCGATCGATCGACGTGTCCCTCGTCGAGATGCGTACGTGGTTGGCGACGGGAGCGCACTGTGCACTTGCTACCGGATTCGCTTTGCAGGTCACGGCCGTTCTTTCTTTGGACGACGGGTGGTCGATCGATCGCGTCGTGCCGTTGCGTCGATCGATCTCTACTCTCTAGGCTTTTTCGCAGGCTGAGATATGTTCTGCGTCTTGTTCCTGTCCGGCTCTCTTTGACCTATGCACAGGTCTGATTTATTGGACATGGTCGCGTAGAGTAGAGTAGATTCGTTTGCTCCCCTCCCTCCTCCCTCCCCGTGTTGGGCGTAGCCGCGTAGGCGTCACTTTGCTACGGGAAGGAATCGTTGGAAACGTTGCGTTGCGAGTGACAGACAGCAACTGTGCACAAGGGCGCGCATCTTGTGTGGTCTCTCTCAGGTCTGAGCCGGAAAGAGGAGCGCTTTCAGTTCAGTGTATACATGTACTTGTGTAGCGTAGACCGGTAGACGTACATTCCCTGTAGTCATCTCGCTAGAAAGGAGGGACACTGGTTCTAGCTAGCTAGGGGGGGTGGCCAGGGTGGTCCATGGACCACCCTGGAATTCAGCCCATTCGTTCTAAGAAATCCCAGCCAGGCACATACATCTACATCATAGCTCATGGTGTTCTGTCTTCCCCTCCTGAGCCTTGAACCCTAGCTTCTAGCGAACGAGCGAAGCAGCGAGCGCCAGCCCGTGGCTGACAGGCAGACGGGGCACTGACCGGCCGCTGTTGACCGGCGGCTGGCAAGCACACACGGGCGCACAGACCGAGGCAGGACCATCAAAGAGAAGCAGCGTCAATGTATCACTGTTTTTTACAGTCAGTGTCAAAAGCGCTCTTATATCATGGGATGGATGTGCATGGTGACTTCTGTGGCAACGATGACGGCGGTGAGCAATGTCGGAGGCGTGGCCTTGGTCGTGGTAGTCGGCTCTTCTTCTCCGGCGTGTCCGTGGGAGTGCCTCGATTGTCTGTTGATGTGAAGTCGAAGCCGCGATGGGGGGCCGGTGGTATATGATGACGCGTAACAGGTGGTTCGTTCGGTGATCCTCCATGACGCCACCCCTGCCTAGTTTCATTAGTAGTTCACTGTCGGAGTCGGAGCTGCGTTTCCTAGTTTGGATTGTATGGAGTGTTGTGCTGCAGCTATTAGGGTTGCTGTTTTTCTTTTTCTTTCTTTGACCTTCGGATCCTCTGGTCCTAGGATCTTCATCACCTTGTTGTTTTCCGTTGCTTCTTGCTATTATCAATGAATGCCAGCCAAGCCGGATCTTTCAAAAATATATCATGGGACAGAGGGAGTAGTTTAAAGCACTATGATTTTCATTTAAAGTGTAATTTTCTTTTGCTTTGAGTTTAGCTGAGAGTACAAACTTTAAAGTATTTTGCAAATTAAGCTAATTATTTTGGTTTTTGACACTACACCAGTGTCAAGAACATCCTTATATTATGTGATGGAGGGAGTAGTCATTAGGGACTTTAATTTTGTGGCCATGAGAAGGTGTTATCCCAACAAACAAGGTGTGATGTCTTCCTTTTATGCAAATTTAAGACCTGACCATGAATTTTAATATGTTTTGAAAGACTTTATTGATATGTGTTTCTGATAAATTGTATACTCGTATGGTGTAATCTTTTGTATGTCAATTGTACCACCCTGACCTAAAATCTTGGCTACACCGGTAGTTGATCCAAACTACCATGCACACCAGAAAAGCCTTTCTGGACGTCTTGCCTGCCTCGCCACTATCTTGTGTTGTTCAGCTTCAGTAAACATGTATACACAGACAATTCGCCATGATCAGTGGCGAATCTAAGGGGGGGGGGGGGGGGGGGGGTGCTTCAACAGGCTTGAGCCCCCCCTCCAAAAACTGGATTCTTTTTACTAGTATTCAGTCCAGCCTCATATAACAAAATATTAACCTTATTTGAGCTAAAAAAACTAAGAGTTAGTGGTTTTTTTTCACATCGGTAACTTTGAGCCCCCCTTCATTTTCTTCCAAGATTTGCCACTGACCATGATCATCCACATTTACAACCTTCACCGGGCATATCCTTGTGACACGGTTAATGAATGATTTTCGAGTGGACGAACAGACCACACGAAAGATACGTGTCAAAGTTAGTCAAATGGTGCACCCCTTTTTGCAGATGAGGCGAACCAACAGATTCTACTACATGTGTAGGGGTGACTAAACGGATAAAAGTCTCGAGCTACTTGCCCTAGTGAGATATGTGAAGCATCAACGTCGACTGAATGCTCCATTGGATGATGGAAAAGTGAAGAGATTTGACGAGGCGGTGTTGACTGCTGAGTACTGAGTATAGCCTTCCCCGGTTGGAGTTGGATCTTTGCCTCGGCATGTCAAAAGTTGACGAAAAAGAAACCAGCAGACCCCAAAGATATGGTAGAATAGCTATGTGCTGTTGTGGGTTTATTTGCTCTATTATTGTTCTCTGGCCTTTCCCATACCGTTCGGACAAATTCCATTACTTCTTATTAGTTTTGTATAAACATTCTTTTCGCAAACAAAAACGAGTTAAACATTCATGGTGCATTCTTCTTACTGATTTTTTTTCTCGCTAAAGTGAGTTCTGCAGACTGCATGCCTGCATATTTGAGTATGTGACCAAGTGAAGCCCAACTCTCTGAATCTAGAATCTAAAAAAGGAAATAGAAGAGTGAAGTCCCAACTGGCAAGCATTGGAAACATGGCAATAACGTCATGCGTTGAGTTCATGGTAGGTAGGTCAAGGAATATATATTTGGGTACCACGGGGGAATCGTCTGCGCAAGCAAGTTGACTTGTTTTCCAACATTATTGATGTGTTTGAAATGAAACTTGCATGCAGAAATGCCAGAGAATCTAATAAGTCCACACATGCTCAACAGCACATCATCACTGAGGCTCCTCGTTTTATGGATTTTGTGAAGTCCCGTCTTTTGGCGTTGTCCTTCCTTTTGAAGAAATTGTATTTTCTTAACACCCTTGTAAATCTATTTATTTTAATAATAGTAGTTTTTTTTATCTTTTTACCCCTTACTTGTGTGTTCAAGTAACCATTTTCGCCCCATTAAAGAAAACTTTCCACAAGTTACCGGATTAAAGAAGTCTGTTGCTCATTTTATCCCCTTTAACACTAGACCAAGTAATTCTTATATTTCTTTGATAGAATTCATGTCTCACTAATTGATAATATCATATCTCACAAAACTCCGGCACTGATCTCAATCACGTTAGCTCCAAGTTGAATAACACTTATTCCTTTTTTATATATTTTATTAGAAACATTTTTTGTAAAGTTTATGATAGTATTAATGGAAATGTCAATTATTTTGTAAACAATTTGAATGTCTTTTTAGAACCCCAAATAAATTTAATTTAAGTACAAATCTTATTCATTATAGAGCACCTATTTTATAGGTCTAACTTGAATATGATGTATTCAAGAAGCCCTTCAAAAAATACATGCAGTACGTTGTGGTTCTTCTCCTTTCGCCCCATAATAGTATGAAAAATATATTCATGCATTTGTATTTTATGGAAGATAAAGCATTAGATTCAAGGCTATTAAAGTTTGTAGCTACCTTAAATCCAGTAGAAATTAAAATATGGAAATAAAAATTATACAATATAAATATCGATATTAAAAGCAAAGTTAGGCTTGCATATATTGCAATTTAATTTATCTTAGACTTACAGCAAATTCGAATTCTAAAAAACTTAAGAATAATTAGAAGTAGAAGACACGATTACATATAATTATTCCCAAATTGTAAAGAGTTTAAATGGGCGAGATATGGTATTTTAAAATATTTAGCATAACTAATTCATATAATAATGTGATGTCCTTATCACCACGCACGCACGAGCATCTGAAACACATGTCAACATTGTTCTAATTTTTCTTTGCGACAAGCATTGTTCTAAATTGTCTATATTACATTCCTTCCAACATTTTGGATAAGCTTCCCCGCAGAAACAAAAACATTTTGGATAAGCAGTCAAGAGATAACTATGAGACAGTCTTGAGGGAATAAGAGCAACTCCAATGGGGCGATCCATTTCGTCCGCGGCCGTCCGTTTGGGTCGGCGCGAACAAAAAAACCGGCCCAACGCGCCGACCCAAACGGACGCGCGTCCGCTTTCGTCCGCCTGCCGATCCATTTTCGGCCCATTTTTTAGCCTGATTTACGTCGGCGCGGACACAAGACGGACGCGCGCGCGCTCGCCCTCTTTCCTCACCGGGCCCGCTGGTCGGTGGCACATTGGATTCACACACTCGCCCGCCTGCTACGTCACCGACGCCGCCGGCCATTTTTTCAGATTAAAATGGATACATAGATAGTTCTAGTGTACACAGATAAAGAAAAAGACCACTACTCGTCGCTTTCTGACTCCGACTCGGTAATGTCCTCCTCCGACGTCTGAATGTAGGCGTCAGCAAGTTGCTCGTCTTCAAAGTTCCAACCCGACTTTTCTCGTAGCTTCAGTTTCAATTGAGCTGCGTGCTTCCGCGAACGCTTGTCCTCCCGATAGGCGGCTCGCTCCCTCCTCCTCGCGTACCTCTCCAACCTCAATTGCTTGTAGAACTGGCGCTCGTCGACGATGTCCTGCGGGAAGCCTCCGCGCCACACCACCAAGGCTTCCACGTCCTTCTCTGCGATGGCGAGGCGACGCTGCCGCCTCCGGTGGACACGACGATCCTCGTCGGTGAAAAGCCGCGGGAGAGGCGCCAGATCCTGCGCCCGCTGGCTCGACACGTTGGGAAAATTCATATCCCGACGAGGCCTCCGGAGGCGCCACGCCGCCGCGTCGTGCGCGCGGGCCGCCTCCGCTGCGGTGTCGAAGGTGCCGAGGATGAGACGTTTCTCGCGAAACCAGATCTCAGAGGAGAAGGCGCCGGAGCGGCGCTCGCGGACTCCACGAAAATCCGAAGCGCCCAGGCGGCGGATCGACATGGTGGCGCATAGGTGGCGAGAGTGGGCGGCGGGCAGAGTGTGGATGGAGCGCCTTCTTTATAAAGAGCGCCGGCCGCGGCGCGCGCGAACCTTTCCCGCGCGCTGGAGCGCCAAAACCAGCGCGCGCTAGGCCGCTTTCCCCCACGCGTGAACCTTTCCCGCGCGCTGGAGCGCCAAAACCAGGGCGACGACATGATCTTAAACGCGCGCGGTCATGAAATGGGTCGGCCCGTTGGGCGCACTGCCGACTCAAAACTAAAAGAGGGCGGACGGCGGGCGGGTGGCCGATCCAAACGGACAAAAACGCCGTCCGTTTGGGTTGGCCCGTTGGAGTTGCTCTAAGCTACTAGCTGACTTGTTTACAAACACTAGCACTGCATTATTGACGTCCCAAAACGCAATAAGCATGCAGAAATGCTAAACAATTTCAGCTCAGACGGATATGGCGCTCAACAGCATATCACACACGAACATCATCACTGAAACTCCACCTGTAATCGTACCCTGTGTTAATTATTGCAGCTGCATTATTGCTGTTGTGCCTGGGGTCAGAGGGCAACGCAGACGGATGGCTCCCAGCCAGCGCAGCGCAGGTGGCGTCCGTCGCCCACCGATGAAGGTGACCGATAGGCTCGCCGGCTCACTGAGAGGTCAGCTCTAGCCTCTAGGAGCAGCAGATCGGTGGTACTAGTACTCCGGGCACGCATTAGCACGCCCGCGCCTCCTCATCTGCGCCTGTCGGGCGCATAATTGAGGTCTAAAAGGAGTGGGGAATTTCAGTGGCGGCTACTGTGGCCTTGATCACTGATGGCTGATCGATCGGTCCATGGCCTGCTCATCTGAACAATGCCTTTCGGGAGGGCCTCGTCCAAGAGATTTGCCCCTGCTTTTCTGTACCGGCGGAATCGGATCGGGCCACTGTGGCGCTGCACGATCGGGCGGGCGTTCGTCATCCATGTGTTTATGCCGAGAATCGGAGCGGTTGACGAGCAGACGAGAATGACGCGTGTCCGGCGAAGTGCTGAGCTGACGGGTCAATTTTCTGGATCGAATTGGAGTGGGGCTTCTGTTTGGGAATAATGTATGCGTCGCGCTGATAGAGAAACACTGGTTTGCGTTGCATTTTGCACCCTTCCTATCCTATCCTTGCTTCTCAAGATAACCTTGGTTTTCTCCTGTTGCAGAGACTGATAGGCTAAGGCTGCCGTGATTTTTTATTTTTATTTGGAGAGAATTTCTTATTTAACACCGTGTTTAAATTTTATGCCCTATTTGACAGTGACATATAATTTTTTTTCCTATCTAAGAACGAGTCTAAATTTTATGCCTTTTATAGCACTTTTGTTCATTTTAAGCCTGAATGACACCTGAAAAGACTATTTTGCCCTCATGTAGATAGGAAAGAAAAAATTCAGTGTCGAATAAGGGAATAAAAATAAAATTTAATATAGTGTTAAATAAGAAATTCTTTCTTTTATTTGAGCTTGGCTGTCGTGAATTTGTTGTGACTGGAAACACGGGCAAAATCCTTCCTAAAAAAAAACACAGGCAAGAGCTGTGTCATTTGAACTCTCTCAACCTCTTCCATTTCTGTCGGCGGGTAGGAGCAGAGAAACGGTAGCAATGTATTGGCCTTGTAACTGAGTCGGAAACGGAATCTTCATTTACTTTCTAGAAGCAGTGGTAGGTTCTTCTTCTTTGTGTGCGCGCAAGCGTGCGGCCGCACTGGAGTCGCTGTCATGAAAGGCCTGAGCTGAGCGCTCCTCCGTCCTCCACTTTCCACGCACTCCCGCCACCAATTCATCCAACATGGGTTGGGTTTTTCCTCAAAAAAAAAAACATGGGTTGGGTTTGGCATCCGCACGCGCACACGGCCGCTGCCGCTCGCGCCACACGTACAAGCACACGCACAGCCACCGCCGCTGCGTTCTCCGCCACACGCAACCGCACCCGCGCCCCGCGGAACTGACCGGCGAGCCCGGGCCACGGAGAGAAAGGAGGGGACGGCGACACATTCCCGGAGTGGAAAACTCCAAGCGGGTAGGCAAGCAACTACGGAACATCGTACCGCGTCGGTTTAACGGGACGGGACCAAACCAGGGCTCTCTCATGCATTGCCGTCGGGACGGAGGAACCTGCGGCGTACGTGCCTCGGGAATCGGTAAACTTGGCGGATCGTCAGGGGCTCCGGCCTGGCCGGGAATCTCCCGCGGTGGCCACGGGCGACGGGCGACGGCGGGCCCCGCCATTGATCCCACTCCCCCTAGTAGTAGTGGGTCTGAATTATTGGCGAAAAGGAGGCAGCGGTTTCGTGGTCAGACCCTGCGAAACTGAAGCATCCAGAAAGAGTTGGAGCAGTGGTAGCTCAAGTGAGCAGCGCTCTCGTTGCACTGTCGTCAAGTGGTGGATGGGGTTGACCTCAGGCAAAGGTGCTCTGTAGCTGCGCGTATCGGCGTACTTTGGCGTATGTACATGAGCCGCGCGTTCGTATGGTGCTCCAAATCAAGCCCAACAGTACGTACTGATGGAACATACCCCTAGTACACACTGTAGTACATATGGTATTTCCTCTTCTTCTTTGCGGTACTGTACTATGCAGGGCCGGGCCGGCAAATTCTAGGGCCCTGTGCAAAATTAAAAATAGGGCCCTATATCACTATATCACTAGAAAAAAATGAACTAGCTAGCGAGAAATTATAGCGTATATGACATGGTGTCTTACTCAGTTAGAGATTATGCCTCAATATTTGACAATTAGACGAACCATCTAACTCGGACGAGACTTGCCTGCTTCCCACACGTGCGTCCATCCATGCTCCCGCGTACGTGGCTTGATTTGATTGGAACAAAATAAGGCCCGACCCCATCCCCTTAAAATCAGGGGGGAAGATGATTAGATTAGAAAGAAAAAAGAAAAAGACAGCCGTAGGATGAAGTGACAGCACGGATGGGAGCATGGGGAGGGAGCAGGCAAGCCGGATCCATCTAACTCACCTACTCCCGTGTCCTGTCTGGTTGAACTACTATAATGTGATATTTAACCGAGGCAAGAACTGATCTCTAATGATTCTTGCCAAACATTAATTAGAAATTAGTAGTAGGAGTAGGAGCCGAAGTTAATCAGGAAGGAGGAGTTTACCAACTGTAACTTTGAATTTTTGCCTTAACCTTCCTACTGAAGTCATAATCTTCAAGATCATCTACGTTTTGAAACCTATACAAAGTCTTGGATCATTAGAACTGAGCAAACTCATCTGGGTAGCTACAGTACAGCCATACATATCTTCCATTGTATGGTTGTCGATTTATTGATTATTCACGTAATGGTCTAACTAACATGCATGATACCTCAAACGGCTGATGCTATGGACTAAAAGTCAGACGAATTATCGGGCCCGTCGCGGATCGATCCGACAATCCCGTTTCTGATCCGACGATCCCGTTTCATGTTGGCTGTAGCGACGCGAGGGGGCCTGAGGATGTATGCACGTTGGATTCAGACCTTTGGAGATCAATCCCATTTCCTTTTTTTTGAGATAATCGATCCTTGACTCACCTGGACGCGGCAACGGCCCAACACCATGCGGCCTAGCGCCCAGGAGTCTTTTTTTCTAGCGACATCGCCAAGGCCTGTATAAAAATTTGGGGCCCCTAAATTTTATGGGCCCTGTGCGGGCCGCACAGTGTGCACAACTATGGGCCCGACCCTGGTACTATGTCACGAACACGCGGGATGCATGTCTGTGGTGAAAACTCTTGTCCTAAACTTTATTGGTCGGGCACATCAACGACGGATTTATGTCGCTATCTTGTTGAAGGCGCCGTTTTCTTTCTATTGAGCGTGGCCTTCATTGTCTAATCTCAGCAAGTAGGTTGAAAATTCTTGTCCACACCCACTCCGCTCGATTTGGCAGCAATGGCACAAGGATGTGTATTCCTTCTTGAAGGCGTTGATGTGGAGAATGTCGGCTTAGTCGTATGCGTTAATTTAATATCTTGAAGTGGTTAGGTCACGATTGTTTTTATTATGTACTCTACTTAATAATATATAAAAATAGTTGTGCGCATCACATTGATGTAGAGGCCACAAGGGTATGAGCTTCTGTTTCGAAAAAGAAGAAAATTTGAACATACAGGATAAACTCACAGCAGGGAGGTTGGAGAGGGAAATTGGGGATCTGAGAGGAGCCAGAGGAAAGATTTGGGTTCAGGAATGGTGTGTTTGGTATACAAATTTGATGCCTACTCCCATGTCAGCTGCTCCTCAAGGAGGGAGAGCAACCTACAGGAGGGCGACGCTTTGTCTCGCCTACTGTGAGAGGCAGCAACCGCCGCTCTCCAGGGCAGCACGTAGACGTAGTGGGTCCGCCCATTACAGTCTTTTTTCTTTCTTTTTTCCTTCTTCTAGTGCAAGGCTTTTTTCTGTTTCTTTTTTCTTACTGATGCTTATATTTAGAAAATTCTATAAAATAAAGATATATGTTTGAATAATTACTTTGTTTAGTTTTAAAAAAATATTCATCGTGTATCATAATGTAAAAAATATTTTGTTTCTGTGTTTTTGAATAATGTTTATGTCATTCGAAAAATTGCAAACATGTTAAGAAACTGTTTATGCTGTGTAAAAAAGGGTTCATGCAAGTTCAAAAAAATGTCCGTGACATTTAAAAATGTTCACATGTTTAAAAAATACAATTTGAAATATGTTCACCATGTATTGAAAAATGCTCAACATGTACCAAAAAATGTTAGCATGTATAAGAAAAATGTGCAATGTGTTTTTGAAAAAAAATCAATATGTATCTGAAAGAAATGTACATCGTGTATTTAAAACAAATGTTAGTTATATCTAAAAATGTTCAAAATGTTTAAAGAAATGTTTAACATGTATTAAAATATGTTCAAATATTTATTTGAAAAAGTTCATCATGCATTTAGAAAGATGTTCATCATGTATCAAAAAGATGTTCAGCGCGTATACAAAAATTGTACAACGTGTATTTAAAAAGTTGACATCTATTTGAAAAGAAAAGAAAAAGAAAAGAGAAAAAAATAAAACCCCAAATAAGAAAACCGTAAAGAAAGGCCAATGAATACGGCAAAGAAAAACACAGAAAAGGACAAAAAGCATTTGGAAGGAAGGCCTATTCCAGATGGTCCTATGAGTATCGTCTTTCTGCGCTCGTGTGCTGAAGGGCCGGTATTTCCCTTGTAGTGTTTTTTGGAATGCTCATGCTCCTAGATCAGAGTCGACTACTTGGCTAGCATTCTAGCCGACAGTAAGCTCTTGGAACGTGGTGTCAGATGGGGACTAAGTGATGGCAAGCATGTCGACATTCTATCTAACCACTGGATTCTTTCAAATTCACCACATGTTCTATAAGCTACCTCGCCTATTCCTGCAAACGTGAAGGTACATTGTCTTGTTGACAAGAAGAATGGTTGCTAGAGCGAAGATACTATATGTGATTTCTTTACAGATCATGTGGATTCGGAACTCCTTCGTATCCCTATTGTATTTCCATTTACTCGTTTTGGTGAATATTCTGTACAACCTGCATAGAATATGGCTAGTCAACTAAGTTTTTAGCGTCCGATTGCAAGCATCAATATGGCTAGAGCTCATACAGTTTGGGAGATGAGAAGTTTTAGAAGTCAATCTGAAAGGTGAAGGCACGTAACAAAATAAATGTTACTTTGTGGCGTTTTGCTCAAGAGTGCCTTCCTTCTGGTGTTTAACATGCACTATTTTTCTGCCTACACGTGTGGGAGATGATTAAATATGCGTATGGCATCAATTTGCGGTGATGTGATTTAGAGAAACTATGGTTGTATGATTTCCTATCTAGATCTTCTAAACAGGAGGCCACGATTCTTACGGTGGCATTATCGTATATATGGTAGGGCAGTGACTATGCTAAGATTAATCTGGATGCCCCTCATCTTTGATGCATAGTGGAGAAGATGAAAGATTTTGTTTCTGTGTGAGATCATTTCCTCCAACTTGGAGTGGTCACCGCCGCGGTCAAGTACAAGTTCCACCAACTCGAATGCTGTAGTTTTTTTTTGCTTATTCATAGATTAAAAAAATCATATATCAAAAAGGGTCACATATTTTATAAAAATGTTCATGAATTATTAAAAATGTCCAATGATTTCAAAAATAGACGTGCATTCGAAAAATGATCATGGATGTATTTTTCATGAAATTACAAAAAATCGTGAAAAAATATTCATGAATTAGAAAAAATCGAGAATTTTTTAAAAAATGTTTTTAAAAATCATAATTTTAACAAATGATTTTTTTAGAAAGAAAGTAAAAAACATGGGTAGAAAACTGAAAGACTGGTGAATGTAACGGCCTGATTACAATCTATCGCTTGGAAGAAGGCAGTAGGCGTTGCATACGAGTTGAACTTTATTTCACAAATAGGTACCTCCTTCGAACTACCAAAATCACTAATTAAGAAGTGCTTCTTGCAAAGATCACTCCCACCTTCCCAGGTGGCGATAAGTGACGTGCTGCATGTGCGCCATACGCCACTTGTCGCAACCTGGCAGTTTTTCTTTTTTTCATAGATCCGTTTATTCAAAACGTTTTATCTCTTAAACAATGAGTCCAAATCTCGAACCGTTTTCACCGTTGGATTCCTCGTGTCGAGATCTTCAAAACTAGATCCCATGTTGATAGGTTTTGACGAATTTTTTTAAAGAAAAAACAGGCGATAAAACCGAATCGGGAGCACGGGTTTTTTCCCTTTCCGAAAGAGGCACCGTCGTGCCTCTCGTGAAAGCACAACCGTGACACTCGCGCGAGCAAAACCGTGCCTCTCGCCGAAGGAAAAACAAAGAGAAAATGTGTTTCTTTTCGTTTCCGAGAGGCACGGCCGTGCCTCTCGCGAAAGCACACCTGTGCCTCTCGCGCGAGCAAACCGTGCCTGCCTCTCGCGAAAGGACAACCGTACCTCTCGCGGAAGCAAAACCGTGTCTCTCGTGGAAGGAAAAAAAACAGAGAACACATTTTTTCCCATTTCTGAGAGGCACGGCCGTGCCTCTCGCGGAAGAAAAGAAAACAGAAAACACATTTTTTTTATTTCCGAAAGGCACGACCGTGCCTCTCGCGAAAGCAAAATGATGCTTCTCGTGGAAGCAAAACCGTGTCTCTCATGGAAGCAAAAAAAATTGCTATTTTTTGCGTGATTTTTTTTCAAAATTTTGTTTTGGTCCAAAAGCTAAGGAAGACCGATGAAAACCAAGAAGTCAAAAAACCGGTTTAAAAGCCGAAAACACGTGCGGAAAATAAAATAAAATCCGGAGGAGGCGCCCAGAGCGCGACATGTGGCGGAGGATGAGTGGCGCGCTCTCAGCTCACCGGCAAGTGATCATTGCGAGGCTTCCGAAGGAGTGCTCATCAACTAGTTGCTCCCACGAACTACTCCTTATGGAGGGAGTATTTCCTTATGGAGGCCCGTCAAATAGTTGGTCGGACGACCACGTCCTCTGACTCGGCCGACACATGTAGTATCTAGCGGCCCTTGTTCCACCCGCGCTATAAGCGAGATATATGTTGCCCTCGTGTGAAAGCTTTTCCCCACACGTAGAAACATTGGGCCGACCCCGTTTTGCTTTTTTTTGTTTGAACGGTTTTCGATGATGTTGGCTGCCTTCGGTCTAGTCTCTTCAATTTTTTATCTTTTTACTCCATTTTATTTAACGGGGGTTCTTTGTTCTTTGTTTTTCTTTGTTGATCAACAAGTTTTCTTGGTTTCTTTCTCTGTTTTCACGTTCTTTAAAATTTCTTTACTTTTCTTGTTTCTTATCACGGGTTTTCTTTGGGTTTTTTATTTCACTTATTTCCTTGTCTTTTTTGCACTGGTTATTTTTCTGTCTTCCTTTTGTTTTACTCTTTCTCTGGTTGTCCTTTGTTTCTTCCCCAGTTTTTCTTTTTTCTTTGTTATATTTTGATTTTTTTATTTTTCTTATTTTTTATCAAATTTTCTTTGGTTTTCTTTTTTGTCATTATACTTTTTCCTTTTCCTTTTTGAATTTTAACTTTGTTTCTTTTCTTTTATTTATCATTGTTCTATCTTTCTTGGTTTTTAATGTTTTTTATTCTTTGTTTCTATCGGTTTTCACAGTTTTTTTAATTCTTTTTGCACTAGTTTCTTCGGTTTTCTTTTTTTGTTTTATTTTTTCCTATGTTTTATTTTTATGTTTTTATTATTTTTCATTTTCGTTTGTTTCTTCTGGTTTTCATTATACATTTTTCATGTACATCTAGAATCTTTTCTAATGCATGTTTAACATTTTGCAAATACAAGTTTAATATTTTTAATACATGTTAACCTTTTTTCTGTGCACATTTGTAACATTTTTCAACTGCCTCATTAGCGTTTTCAAATACAAGATTAAATTTTTTGAATACATGGTCAACAGTTTTTCTATGCACATTTTCAAATGCTTGATTAACATTTTCAAATACAAATTTAACATTTTTAATACATTTGCAATATTTTTTATACACATTTAACATTTCTCAAGTGGTTGATGAACATTTTTCATAAGTAATATTCTTCAAATGCTTGATTGATATTTTCTAAATAAATGATCAACTTCATTCACAGATATGGTATGCTTTTTATCTACATGAGAAACATTTTCTTTATTCACTAAACATTTTCAAATGTTTGGTTCACACTTTTTAAAAATATATGCACAATATTTTTTGTGTTCACATTTAAAAAAATTCAAATGCTTGATAACATTTTTTTAATACATAGTCAATTTTTTTCTATACACATTTTAAAATTTTCAAATGCTTGACTAACATTGAAATATAAGTTTGAGATATTTTTAATGCAATGGTCAAAATTCTTATACACATTTAATATTTTTCAAATGCTTGATTAACATGGTTCAAATACTTGTTTAATTATTTTCAAATGCTTTGTTAACATTTTTTAAATACATGATAAATTTTTTTAAAACACATGATCAAATTTAGCATGTTGTTTTTATTAACTGATTAAAATGCTTGATTAACATCCGCAAATTTAGCATGTTGTTTTTATTAACTGCTTATTTTTGTATACATGAGAAACGTTTTATTTATACACATGTAACATTTTTTAAATTTCTTATGTAAAGTTTTTGTTGTAATATATTTATTTAGAATATTTAAAAGTATAAACGAAAGTAAAAAATAAAGTAAAAAACATGAAAAAAATAACAACAAAAACGAGGCCTTGGGTTCTCACGCGCCTAGGCCAACCCATTTCTGAAGTCATCGCACGGGAGAGCATGCTAAGTCTGGCTCTAAGCGAGACATAGTGCTGCCCCCCGTGTTCTGCAGCCAGTTTGGGTTACTAAAACGGCTTGTTTGTTTTCGGTATTTTTATTTTTTTTCCCAAAACACAAGAAATAGTTTAAGAAAGTATGAAAATTTTATCCCAAAATATGAACACGTTTCCAATTTTTGATTTTTTTTCGAAAATATGATTTTTTCCTCGAAGATTCTGAACTTTTCTGAAACGCTATTTTTTGGCCAAAAAGTGAATATGTTTTGAAAATATGATTTTGTTTTCTTCTAAATTTGCGTTTTTGTGTAGAAAACTAGTTTTTTAAAATGCTAGCATTTTTCTAAACAATTGAAATATTTTTAAAAAATACTACTCCCTCCGATCCAAAATAAGTGTTGACAATTATTTTGGATCAAAGAGATTATTATTTTTCAAATAACAGAAACACGAATATTTTTATAAACGTTGTTACATTTTTCTATCCTTTTAATTTTTTAATAATAAATAATTTTCAGGAGCCTGGGGTGTTGTTGCTCGTGATGACCGAGGCAATATCTTGGTTGCAACTACTTGTGCAATACCGCATGTGTCTAGTGCAAGCTTTGCAGAATTGTCAGCTATAGGTGTGGTCTGATCCTTGCAACGAATTTGGGATGCACTAAGCTTACTTTGGAGTCTGACTGTATGACTGCTTTGGAGGCTATATCTCACCCAAACGCATACTCCCTCCGGTCCTTTTTAGTTTGCATATAAGGTTTGTCTGAAGTCAAACTTCGTAAACTTTGACCGAATTTATAGAGAAAAATACCAACATTCAGAATGTGAAAATCAACAACATTAGATGCATCATGACTTTAGTTTTCATATTGTATAAATTTAGTATTGTAGATATTAATATTTTTTTCATATAAATATGGTCAAACTTTATGAAGATTGACTTCAGACAATTCTTATACAATGAATAAAAAGGACCGGAGGGAGTACATGGGAATTGATGTTCCAATAGTAGCAGAATGCTCTCTTATGGCCATGGATTTTGAAAGCATTACTTTACTCATAGAGAAGCTAATATGGTAGCGGATGGCTTAGCAAAGCATAGCTTTAGACTTTAGTCTTAGCAAATCTGAAACTTGGGATGCTGTCCAAGGCTTTATTCTTCACTAGTAAGTTTGCACGTGCAACGCACGTGAAATCTTCTTAGAAATAATTCTAAGCCTCCCATCTTGCATCAAGATGCCCTTTGTCCTTCGGAGAACACATCTCTAATAGTATATTTGTGTCGTAGTGGTTATATAGTGGACATATGTGCCATCTTCAATTATCTCTGACATTTGCCAAATTGATGAAGTATTAAGAAATGAATTAATATACATTTGAACCATGAATGTTATTTAATAGCGGGTGATACCTAATACCACATGCCTATAATTAATCCCGATCTTGACAAACTCATCATATGAAACCACAAAAGAAAACCCATTAAATCAATTACACAAAACACATATTTCTGAAGTCTTTAATAGCAACAAAATAAAACTGTAAATTAACTTTGCATCAGCCATGACTTAAGTACGCGCAAATTCTAGTGGAATCAATCATCCGACCCACTATTGTGTGCACAATGGATTATACACAAAAGTGAAAGAAATACTGATTGGAGAAGCATGAAGATATTTTACTGACCTTGATGCCTAGTAGAAGGAAAAAATAGAGCACAGAGACTTACCAATGGGTAGTTGTCATGATGTTTTCTTTTCAGATTACCATAAGTTACATACGATAAATATGCCATCTCTAAATTTATTATACTGACATCGCTGACTATCTTCTAAAAAGGATAAGACCTGAGCAATGAGCTATCAATTTTCCTTCACCAATATGATGGACCTCTCAAATGGGGCTTGTTGCAACCAACAAAGATCCTACATCTTGTCACCTCAGGTTCAGAATATTAGCTTCAACATAGCAACAACTCCAAGATTTGTAGTACTACTATCTACGCTACTTTTGTGCCCTTTAATATAAGTAACAACATCTATAAGGTCATCTATATGCACCTTTATAGTAAGGAAAAATGAAATGATAAGCATCTACTCGCTCTGTAAACTAATATAAGAGCGTTTAGATCACTAAAGTAGTTATCTAAATGCTCTTATATTAGTTTACGGAGGGAGTACATGATAACAGGAAGGTCAGTTTTATACCAGACTGCTTGTGAATGTACTTGATTAATCACATTGACTTGGTTTTTTCATATGGACAACACTATGTAGTTCCCTTCATCTTGGTGAGAACAAATGCATAGGTAGACGTCTACATATCTAAAATTACTAATTAGCTGAAAACGTGAGTCTGATCAGATTCTAATAACACAACGGAATAGAAAAAGACATCAGATCAATAGACACCTGGCAGCTGGTGCGTGGCAAGGGCATGTAACTGGCCAAACTTAACGCAATGACAGATCCAATGGCTATGGTCGTCGCTTGAGCCTAGGTTGGTTCCCGGCCAGGTGGATGCAACCCGTGGAAGCTGTGAACCCGGGGGGCAGCGTCGGCCGGCACCTGCTCGATGTCGACCACGGAATGGCACCAAGCATGGCAGATAGAGTGAGAGCCGATCAGGGAGACCACCGCTGACTCTGTTTCTCGCCATTCTCCCCGCCAAGAAGGAGATCAAAGGATTCGGTTGGAGGATGTCGAGGATGCGAAGATAGTGAGGCACTTGTCCGCGGAGCCGCCCAGAAGGACGCCGAATAACACCGAGGAACATGAGGCGTCCCCGATGGCCTGCTAGGCGGTGTAGGAGGCGGCTTCCAGACGGCTGGCTATAGGAGGATGCGCCGTCCCCGACAGCAAAGCCAGGGGGTGTAGGAGGAGGCGCCGTCCCCGACGGCCGACCAAGCGGTGTAGGGAGACGGCGCCGCCGAAGGCCGTGGCGTGGCGAGGCGATGGGTTAGGGCAACACAGAGATGGGAGGGGCGCCATCCTTCAAGGTGCGGCGGCTCGAGGCGATGGGGGAGGCGTCATGAAGGTGCATCGGCTGGAGTCAATTTGGGGGCGGAGCGATGATGCAGCGGTTACTTTCCTTTCTTTCTTTGTTGATTGACATGGGCAGTTTCTTTCCTTTCGTGCCAAAGGAAGGTGATCACGAAAGAGAAAATTGTGTTTAGCGTTAAACGCGTTTAGTCGCTCACCATTAGGACAATAACAAATGTTGGATGAAAGCGAATGGATGGCTGAGATCTGTTGGATCTGCCCCACTATGTCTTTTTATATTGGTATAGATTCTTATGTAAACGATCTTGCTCTATCTGATGAATAAAGTTTTTATGCTAAAAAAGACCTGTAAAGAAGAAACATTAAAAAAATGGTCTGGAACATTGCTGACTCTCCTCGTCCGTGTGAAAGGCGGCCTATATACAGTCAATGGATAAAAAAGGATCTGCCCTCGCCTTTAGCGGAAAGGAGCACCACTCCGCCTACTATGGTATTCGCTGTATGTTTTCCTTTATTCATTTTTGATATTTTTTCAATATTTTTTGCCAATTTTATGTATTTTGTTTTGTAATAATTACAGTGTTTTATTATTGTTGTAATAATGTTCTGTTTTTCACATATATTTACCATTTTATTATTTACTTATCTATTTCCTCTTTACGTTTTTTGACATTTGGTCAAATGTATGAATATATCGTGAACATTTAATTTTCAGTACATGAGTATGTATTTTAAAATGTATGCACATTTTGAATTGTATTAAGAATAAAAAATATCTTTACATATAACTTATGTGATTATATTAGATTTTTTGAAGCATAGCACAAGCATTCTATTTAGTGTGCATGAAAAATTCTCTCAAACTGTATGAATAATTTTGAAAACCCGATAAAAATATTTTTTTTGACATATAAATGTTTTTTTACTATTGCCGTGATTTCTTATTCCGAAGAGCTTTTTTTTTCGATAAAGGGTGGATTTTATTGACTCAAGATGAAGCATCAAGTGAATACAAACACAATGAGTACACACCCAGCCTCTACATAACTAGGATGCACACATCCAAAACCAACACACACAAAGCCCGCCGGCAAATAGCAAAGTCATATAAGACCAAAGCTATGCCTAAGCGAGAGAAAAAAAACCTGACAAACTACAACAAGGACTATATCCGCACCAATCCTTACATGACAATACAAGGATAATGATGTTTGTGTTCTTCAACAACAACACCTTTAGAAAGGAAGCGACGCTCAAATGTCGCCGTCACCGGATCCGGACATCGAAGGCCAGATTCTAAGTTTTCACCCTAAAGAATCAGTCAGCATATCCGAGCAATGCCTTCAACAAGGTTACGATGCAAGTACATCGCCATTGCCAAATATAACCATCTCGGGCCAGTCCTAGGTTTTCACCTCCGAGCTTGACACCGGGCACTTGAGAAGCACCACCATCAAAGTCAATTATGTGTTGTCGCCACCACTTTCCATGATCCCAGCAACTACATGCATTGGGAGACGACCGCTGTTGCTATATAATAATATCCTCTACGTAAAGTCATTGTGCATAGATTGCATCTCACCGATGCTCCCGAAGGCCCCAAGTGGATTAGAGCTGTAGTCAGCCATCGACCACCTTTGGAGACCATCGGCCACAAACCATGGCGCCCGCCTTGTCACCGCAGCTGTTGTACATGAGGAGGCCAGATCTGGTCATTCTCCACACGTACACACCATGCCACACCCATGCCTCCATGGGCCATCGAGCAACACAACCACGCCCGCGTGCTACCAACCGATCAGGGACACTAGATCGATCGTGACCCGGTGTGCAGCAGGTGAGCAGCCGCACCCTAAGCTTGAGGCTTGAGGCTTGAGGCGAGTAGCCGCCGCCGCAACCGAGGCAAAGATGCCAGCAGGGGCAGCTACAGCCGAGGCCGAAGATGGGACGCCTTATGTGGATCCGGAAGATGGGGAGGAAGGAGAGTGGGACGCGAGTACGCGGGCCGCCCTGCTGCTGCCGTCAGCCCGGCGGCCTCCTCCGGCGACGGCAGGGGGTTGGGGCGTCGACGGCGAAGTCTCTTCTGTGGCGGCGGGAAGGCCTCCGGAGTCGCTAGATGCGACCCGGGAGGCTAGGGCTGGCAGTTTTTGATAAGACAGGTTGTATTTGATTAACTACTCCGAAGAACATGGTATCATGACGTTCTCTTTGAAAAAGCTTTGCTCTCATCGGATATCAGCGAATGACTCAGGCCCTGTTTGGTTCATAAGTTCTAGGACTTTTTTTAGTCCCAACTTATAAGTCCCAAGTCCCTAAAAAGTCCCTACCTATTTGGTTCCTGGGACTTAGCATGGATTAAAAGACCATATTACAACCATAAGTCCCTCCTTGAGAGTCTTATTTCATAAATCCCAAATGCCCACTTTAAGTCCCTATAAATCCCTCCTGTTTGGTTTAGATGAGACTTAAAGGGACTTTTTAAAGTCCCTACACCAATAAGTCCTTATAACCAAACACCCTCTCATACCCTGCTTACGTCAAGTTATAGAGTGGAGGAGCTTGACTTCGCAGTGAGTGAATGTTTACCAGATGAGGTTTTAACTGGTAAACAACGTCTAAGATGAGCCGCATCCAGGAACACATGTTGCGGTGGAAACACACGATGCAGTAGAGACATGAAAAAATGCAACAACAAAAGAGTAGCTTACTCAAATCTTAGAGAATAAATGTTAGCGAAAACCCAGTTCGCGTAAAAGAACATGTTAGCAAAAGTCCTTTCTTTGCGAAGGAGTATGCGATGCACCTGTGTTTGTGTTCCCTCGTTCGTTTCGACGCTCCCTCCCAACTTCACTCTAGACACCACAAGCTTGTGATTATTACTTAGACTAGGCAATTTTTTTTGCGGGGTACTTAGACTTGGCACATGATCTCCAATCTTATACTCCCTTCGTTCCTAAATATAAGTCTTTGTAAAAATTTCACTATGAACTACATACGGATGTATATAGATGCATTTGAAGTTTAGATTCATTCATTTTGCTCCATATGCAGTCCATCTAGTGGAATATCTATAAAGACTTATATTTAGGAACGGAGTACTATCACTCAGCTCCAACTCGTTGAAAACACAGATAGATTGCTCAACAGCGACACCATCAGCATCAGCATTCAGCAGTGCACAGTGCACTCCATCTCCTGGAAAACAATGAAAAAGTACAAATCCGGAAAACATGGCCTTGCCTCCCCCCTCTCCCCCCGCCTCAATCAATTCCAGCACACACACAGCTCGGCCCACTGCGCCGTCGTACGCGCGATCTCCGGTCAGCTGTCGACGCCATAACCGGCCAGGCCGTTGCGACGCCACTGTGCAGGTCGTAGGCGCGCCCTGCGATCTTCGGTCACGCGCGACATGCATGTGCAGCAAGCCAGCAACAGTCCTTGCGTGCATGATCGAATCTCATATGCATGCATGCAGGTCGTCTTTGTTTCTGTTTGTTTTCTGCCGCTGCGACTGCTTCTGCGTGCCATGGCAGGGTCGCAGACGGACCACCTCAAAGTCAGTCGGAGTCGCAGTCGGGATGGCATGGCATGGCGCATGCGATGCGAACCCTCCCTCGCGTGGCCTGCGATGCAAAGTCCGGCTGTCGATGCTCTAAGCTGGCGTGCGCCGGCGCCCCCGTCCGTACGTACGTGCGCGGGCGGTAGCGGGGGCACTGTAGGTGAGGAAATACCGTCTGTCCGACTGCCCGTCGTCGTCTTGCTGCTTACTGTTATCTGAACCTCTGAGTGACTTTCTATTCAGCACGGTGTTTCTGTTCCACCTGCTTCGTTCTGATCAGCGTTGCCGCTGCCGTTGCATTGCAGGCAGCAGTCACAGAATGCAATGATCATATTAGATGCGCGTGTAGATTGATTCATCTGATCCTCACAGAGCCGAGTTTAGATTTCATGGTGTCAATCGAATGGGATCCAGCGAGCTGAGATGGCCGTGGGAGCTGCCTGGAGAAGCACGTACGGATGGGGCGAGGAGATACCTGTAAAGCGAGCGAGATCCCGCCCTACGTGGAGAACGACGCAGTGCAGTGCCCTTTGGGCTTTGGTGGGCATGCTCGACACGAGCACGAACGAGCAGGAGGGGCACGGCCAGTGGGCCAGATTCCAAGGCGGTTGCCAATGATGGCCACTCGATGCGCTTATCAAGGCCGGTGGCCCGGCCGGAGCTTTTTGCAGCAACAAAAATGGTGGATGCAGGCCGCAGGGGAGAGAGATGGAGAGATGTGGCTGGATGGGACAAAAGGGTGGAATGGCAGAGGGAGGCGCGTGATCCACAGTGCCAGACGTACCACTCGTGCTCGGACGGCGTAGTAGAGTACTACTCGCCTAGCTAGCTACTACTCGGTAGATCGATCGCGCACACGAAAGAGGCTATGGACACGGACATGTCCTCCTCGGCTCCTCCCTCCTGCTACGTGTAGAGGCTTTAGGTTTAGCACAAGGACACGAGAGGGGAGATAGATAGACGTGGTAATTTTCTTCGAAAAATACAACTCCCTCCGTCTCACGATATCTCAAACTATAACAGTAGATTATCGTTCCCAGCATTTTAGTCGCTCTGTGTATATACATTGACCTGACCTGAGCATGCCTGCTCATGCCGTTAGAGAGAGGCCGGCCGGCCAGCCGGCCGGCCGGGGGCGGCGGCTGCAAAGCTGCGGAAAGATAAAGAGGACAGAGGGGGAGGGGAGGGACACTTTGGCCAAAGCTCGGAGCGCAGATCCTGTTTTGACTGCCGCCTGAACTCCCAAGCACGCCGTCCCGCCTGCTTCGGTTCCAGCGACTTCCCGCGACTGTGTAGATCCTGAGTCTTACAAGTTTGTATAGTTTCGAAAGATTTTGTACGCGCGCTTGCAACTTTTAGACATACGGCTTGTTTATCCGAACACGGGCAAAAGATCAAATCGTGCTGAGTAAACAGGCAATTCTTTTTATTAAATTAATCCAATAATAAATCATGAACATGACGTAAACAGCACTAAGCACATACGGATATTATCACATATTAGGCAAATAGTAGAAACATCTACCCAAATCACTAGTACGGATAAAACCATAATAAACAGGAGCGGGATAAGCGAGTTATACCCTCCGATCGGCCAAGCAGAGGCCGTGGCGGCGGCACTAGCATCGGCGTCCTCGGTGGCCTTCTTCTCGGCTTCGAGTTTTTCGGCGGCGGCACGGTCGGCTTCGTTGACGATGGAGATGATGACGATGAAGACGACGCGAACGTGAACGAACGGCGGCGAGGAGTCACGTAGGAGACGCTCCCCAAAAACCTAATCGCCCCTCTTCTGTACAAAATCCATAGAGGCGGGGTTTCGGAGGCCTGCTCTCTCGTCAACCGTCCACGTGATGGACGGGATGGGATCACCGACGGTAGCAACAGTAAAGGGAGCGACAGTGGGCGTGGAGGCAGATATGTGATCTGATTCTCGTGATGGCTAGAGTTGGCAGACGCCTCACATATATGGGCGCGACTGCGTGGAGAGACGCGGGCTGGACGCATGTCCGGGTCGGTAACATCCCACGATCCGACATCTCAGATCGTGGCTCTTCTGTTAGGGACTCTCCGTTCCTGACCGGCAAAAATAAGCGCATAGGTGTGAGCTCGGCTCGGCCCATTCCCACGGCGCGGTGCGTCGTGATGAGGTTTGGCGTGGCGAGACGGCGGCGCAAGAGGAGCGCGCGGGAACCACTTCTCTTGTCAAGCTTCAATATCATGTAGAAGAGAATCCCTTATAAGGAGGTCCAACTCCTCTCAAACTAGCAATGTGGGACTAAACTTTTCACCAGACCTAGTGCCATATAACCCACAAGGGCCCTTGCAGATTTTTCTGAAATTGTTAGACGGGCCCAAGGCCGCCCCCCCTATATTTCAACGCCCCCCACCAGATCTCAAGGGTCCATTTTGTCCTTTGTTCCAAAGACTGTTTTGATATACCAGTATTTCAGTGCAGACCTGTTAAGGTCGAACTCCACCTAGAGCAAATAGCTACACTCCTTCACAACAGAACAATGGACTATGCCTTGAATTGTCAGTTTGGCGTAAAGAAGTTTCACCACATGTCTTACTAGTACTAGACCGCTGAAGGTTGACCCCTCGGGTGGAGCATATTAGTCACACTCCTGACCTATTCATCAGCTTGCTAGAGATCACCCTAATCTCATAGACTGTGATCAGCAGTCGGGTTCATATAGGTGTGTGTTCCTTCAAAGATTGCTCTGTAGGTTAGCATCTTGCCTGTATATGCTTTGGAACACATGAAGATAGTAGCCAACCTACCACACAGTTTCTGAGAGTATTGCACTCCAACGGAATGAGTTAGTAAAGTTACTCTTTTCAGTTCACCAATGGATTGTTTTCCCGTGTCATACTTCATAGGATCTCCGATCACATAGGTTGGGTTACCACCATGGCAACTCATGTGGGTCTCATACCCATCTCCCTCGATGCATTATCTATCACAACAGGTGATAGCCCTTTAGTAAAGGGATCTCCAGATTCTTAGCCATTTGGATATGATTCAACGCTATCACTCCGGAGTTTGTTAAACGTCTGACAACTTTCAATCTCATTCTTATATGTTTGTTGGACTTCATGTTGTCCTTTGAACTCTTTACCTTAGCAATAACTGTCTGATTGTCACAGTTCATAAGGATAGCTGGAACCGACTTCTCAACAACTGGCAAGTCCATCAAAAGATCTCGAAGCTATTCTGCTTCAACACCAGATGTGTATAATGTTGTTAATTCTCCTTCCATTGTCGATCTTGATAAGATCGTTTGCTTGCAAGACTTCCAGGAAACAACATCACCTCCAAGAGTAAACATATACCCAGTTGTGGCCTTCATCTCATCAGCATCAGAGATCCAATTCCCATCACTATACCCTTCAAGTACCGATGGGTATCTGGTATAGTGAAGTCCATAGTTCATAGTACCTTTCAAATAGCGCATAATTCTTTCAATCCATGCCAATGTACATCACCCGGATTGGAAACAAACCGACTAAGTTTGCTCACAGTAAACGCGATGTCAGGTCTCGTTGCGCTCGCTAGATACATGAGTGAACTAATAATTTGAGAGTATCTCAATTGATCTTTAGGTGTACCTTCAAACTTTCGAATCGGCACACTAGGATCATATGATGTTTGAGAAATTTTGTAGTCCGAATATCCAAAACGACTCAAAATCTTCTCAACATAATGGTATTAAAGAAGTGTAATCCCACCCTCATCATCTCTCAATATCTTGATGTTCAAGATAACATCAGCCATCCCAAGGTCCTTCATCTCAAAGTTCTGAGACAAAAACAACTTAACCTCCTAAATCACTTTGAGGTTGGCTCCAAATATCAGTATGTCATTAACATACAAGCACAATATAACTCCTTCCCCACCATGATAGTATACACATTTTTCAGCTTCATTAACAACGAAACCAACAGATGTCAGTGTTGTATAAACTTCTCATGCCATTGCTTTGGTGCTTCTCTTAGGACATATAAAGATTTCAGCAACTTACACACCTTTCCTTCCTGACCATCTATTACAAAGCCAACTGGCTGTTGCATATAGATTTCCTCGTCTAGGTCTCCATTTAGGAAAGCCGTATTAACATCCATCTGGTGGACAAGAAGACCATGCAAGGCCTCCAATGAGAGTAATACTCGAATGGTCGTTAGTTTGGCCACAGGTGAATAAGTATCGAAGAAATCTTCTTCTTCTTTCTAGGCATAACCCATGGCCACAAGCCTAGCCTTGTACTTTTCAATCATACCGTTGGGCCTAAGCTTCTTTTTGAACACCCACTTACATCCCAATGGTTTGCAACCATAGGGACGTTTAGTGGTTTCCCATGTCCCGTTAACCATGATGGAATCCATCTCGCTACGGACCGCATCTCTCCAGTAGTCAGCCTCTGGAGATGCATATGCTTCTTGTATAGAGTGGGAGTATCATCCACGAGGTACAAGAGGAAATCATCACCAAAGGTCTTTGCAGTCCTTTGTCTCTTTCCCCTACCAAGGGTTTTCTCGTCGTCCTCCTCGGGATTTTCATCATGTGTTTGTTCATAATACTAGATGGTGCCCCGCGCGTTGCTGCAGTAGCTTTGTTCAGAAATGCATAAATAGTTGCTAAAAGATAACGAAACCTAATAACAATATAAGCTTGAAAATCAATAAAAGAAAGTGTCTAAAAATAGAATAAACCTTTGAATTTATGTTAAAAATATCATTTCGAACAAAAATGTGAAGGATGACTAACACGCATGTATGATGTGGCAGCATTACATGCATAGACTAATGCAAAAATAATATAATTTATAAGTTCACTTATGTGGAAGATTTTGCATGACTTAGTGGGAGAGTATACTTAAATGCATGGCTTAGTGGGGATGTTGAGGTGGACACTTTGCATGTTGAGAGAATTGGGACCAACTTTTTAAGAATGTAAGACTCCATAGGAATGGCAGGCTCAGGAGTCTCCTCAGATTCTTGTCTAGAAGTGCTTTGCCTATCTCTTATAGGAAAAATATCCTCAAAGAATGTAACATCCTTAGACTCCATAATTGTACCGACCTTCACGTTAGGTACCTTAGATTTCACTACTAGAAATCTATAGCCAACGCTATTCTTAGCGTAGCCCAAATTAACACAGCTCTTGGTCCTTGGTCCAAGCTTATGATTTTTGGGGATCGACACATTAACTTTTGCCAAACAGCCCCAAATGCGCAAGTACGAGAGTGTCGTCCTTCTCTTCTCCCATTGCTCATAGGGAGTGACCTCATTGTACTTTGTTGGAACTTTATTCAGGACATGACATGATGTCAATATAGCCTCCCCTCACCATGTCTTGGATAAACCCGATCACTACAAAAAAGTACACTTCCGTGATGATACGTGTTTGTCACAGTAGGTCACGTTTTCTGTCATGCATGTACATCCATGACGATTTTATGACAGAATCAAGATAGTCATACCTGTGCTGTCGTAGAAGTGTTCCATGACATTACCAAAATTATCATCACAAAAGTGTCCACTTCCATGACGATAAATCGCGCGTCATAGAAGTGCTTTCGTCAAGGGTGACCGACACGTGGCATCAACCGTAACGGGTCGCCGTTAAGCTATCGGGTCCGGTTTTGGATCAGATAACCTGTTAACAGCCCGGACCAATGGGGATTTTCCATGTGTAAAATTCTCATTGGCCGGAGGAACCACGTGTCGGCTCACCGTTGGGACAGATGTCACCCACTCATTGGATAGGAGGCGCCTATGATAGATCGACACGTGGCATGGCCCAACAGTGGCCCATTCCGGTGAAAAAGGCCGGCCTAGTAAGAATTAGCAGGCCGGCCCATATAAGGCCTACTCGCGTCAGGTCCATTTAATCCCACGACCCATATGAGATGTGCCAATTCGGCCCGTCAACGTCCCATTAACGATTTGACACCATTGCAGCCCATCGTCAGTTCGAACCCGTTAACAGCCCGCTATATATTTGGGCTCAATATCGGCCCGATGTGGTTTCGGCCTGTTAATGGCCCATTCAAGGGATGGACCAATTTTCAAGATGTACATCTTTCGGCCTTTTAGCGACCCATTTAAGTGTTGGGACAATTTCCGGCCCGGTGTGTCTTTCAGCCTGTTGACGGCCCATAAGTGAGTTGGGCCATTAGCAGTCGAATATGAGTTTTGGCCTTTTAACGACCCATGCTCTTCATGGTCCAATACCAGCCCGGTCTCTCTTTCGGCCTGCTAAAGCCCCACAACACAGTTGGGCCATTTACAGTACGACCTGACTTTCGGCCTCTTCGCGACCCATGCTCTTCATGGTCGAGTACGAGCCCACTGTCTTTTACGGCCTGCTAAAGGCCCACAGTATAGTTGGGCCATATGTAGCCCGACCTAGTATCGGCCTTTTAACGGCCCATGAAATCAAATGGGCCCGCCTGTTCCCCGCTTTGGTGTCGGCCTGTTAAGGACCCGGGAGGTAAGAGGGCCGACCATTAACTTTCGGCCTGGTAACGGCCCATTAACTTAATGGGCCCACTAAAGTTTGTACATGTCTTTAGGCCCAATTAGATAATTTGAGCCCATTATGATGAGCAATTATGCACAGGGCCAAAACTGATCAAGCAAAGGAACGGCATACAGGGAAAAACGTTGCACATCCAACATATATTATAGGAAATTACATCCACTAAGCAATTAAAGATTGATGCCAGTGCAAATAAATGAACAGAACCTAACGATCTACAACGTCACAATCTGCAACCTCAACGCGGATGACGCCCATAAGCATGTGGGCAAGTTCTTGCTGCTTTGCTACACTGTCTCTGAAAACATTGATCAGTTGTTGTTGCGCACGAATGTGCACCTCTGATTCCTCCACCATTTCCATCATTGCTTCAGCCATTAATTGGTTCACAAACATACATCTTTTCCGTTGCATTCGAGACAGAGGAAACTGAACAGATTCAGATGGCGATTTTGGCAGGCTTGTATTATTGATAGTGGAGAGTGTCTTGACCACTGCATCATAACATAAATTAGGAGGGGAACCGGACAGATTAATCAAGAGTTATTTGTAACGCCCACGATGCGGCTATATCTCCCATGTGTCGAGGCACGACTTAGAGGCATAACCGCATAGTGGTTTTGTCGCAAGAAGGGTCATCTTCACACAACCCCATGTAATGAACAGGAATGGGATAAAGAGTTGGCTTACAATCGCCACTTCACACAATACATAAATTATTCATACATCATCCAAAATACAAGCATAAAGACCGACTACGGTCAAAATCCAGATGAAAATAGGACAACCCCAAATGCTAGATCCCCGATCGTCCCAACTGGGCTCCACTACTGATCATCAGGAAAAGACACATAGTAACGACCACGTTCCTTGTCAAACTCCCACTTGAGATCGACGCCATCATCTGCACTGGCAACGTCGGCACCTGCAACTGTTTTGGTAGAATCTGTGAGTCACGGGGACTCAGCAATCTCACACCCGCGAGATCAAGACTATTTAAGCTAGTAGGGAAAAGGTGGTGTAATGAGGTGGAGCTGCAGCGGCAAAAGCATATATGGTGGCTAATTTGCGCAAAAGAGAGCGAGAAGAGAAGCAACGGAACGGACGTCATCTAGCAATGACCAAGAAGTGATCCTGAACACCTACTTACGTCATTCATAACACAGACCGTGTTCACTTCCCGGACTCCGCCGAGAAGAGACCATCACGGCTACACACGCAGTTGATGTATTTTAAATGAGTCAAGTGACAAGTTATCTACAACCGGACATTAACAAATTCCCATCTGCCTCATAACCGCGGGCACGGCTTTCGAAAGATAATACCCTGCAGGGGTGTCCCAACTTAGCCCATCATAAGCTCTCACGGTCAACGAAGGATAAACCTTCTCCCGGAAAGACCCGATCAGTCTCGGAATCCCGGTTTACAAGACATCTCGACAATGGTAAAACAAGACCAGCAAAGCCACCCGAATGTGCCGACAAATCCCGATAGGAGCTGCACATATCTCGTTCTCAGGGCACACCGGATGAGACATCCTACGAGTAAAACTAGACCTCGAGTTTCCAGGAGGGGGCCCCGCAGTCTGCTCAGTTCGGACCAACACTCGAAGGAGCACTGGCCCGGGGGGGTTAAAATAAGATGACCCTCGGGCTCGCGAAAACCCGGGGGAAAAGGCTTAGGTAGCAAATGGTAAAACCAAGGTTGGGCCTTGCTGGAAGAGTTTTATTCAAGGCGAACTGTCAAGGGGGTCCCATAAATCACCCGACCGTGTAAGGAACGCAAACTCAAGGAACATAATCCCGGTATAACAGTAACTAGGGCGGCAAGAGTGGAACAAAACACCAGGCATAAGGCCGAGCCTTCCACCCTTTACCAAAATATATAGATGCATTAATTAAAAAAGAGATATTATGATATCCCAACATATCCATGTTCCGACATGGAACAAACTTCAACTTCACCTGCAACTAGCAACGCTATAAGAGGGGCTGAGCAAAAGCGGTAACTTAGCCAAACAACGGTTTGCTAGGAAAGGATGGTTAGGGCTGACATGGCTAAAATGGGAGACATGATATAGCAAGTGATAGGTAGCGAGCATGGCAATAGAGCGAACAACTAGCATAGCAAAGATAGAAGTGATTTCGAGGGGTGGTCATCTTGCCTGCAAGGTTCTCAGAGTTGTCGAAAGCTTGATCCTCGTAAGCGTACTCGCAGGTTCCTCGTTCACGAACTCGTCTCCCGGCTCTACCCAAGACAAGAACACAAACAAACGGAACCACAATCAACAACGAGGAATGCGCAAGCAACATGATGCAAAACATGTATGATATGCAAGATATGATATGCGATGCATATGCGTGCTCCGGAAGAAAAATGATGAACATGGCAGTAACTTGGAAAACCAAGCATGCCACTGGAAAGATGAGATGATTTCGGTCGAAATCGATATAAAGATCACCGGAATCGGATGCACGGTTTGCAAATGGCAAGCATAACAAGAATGGCACTAATCTGCGATAAACAGCAAGATAGCACTTAAAATGCAACAAGCAACAATGCTACAGCACCCCAACATAGCAAAAAAGCACATGGCAGAAATCTACAGGAGATGCTTGACAAAAGATGAACACTGAGCTACGGCTAGTTCACAACATATCAAGCTCAAACAGGCATGGCAAAAGTGCAAAAGATTACAGGTTCATAAACTTAGTGAAAAACTGGACATGGCAGTAAACAGCATCAGGTAGCAATGTTCAGAGCACGAAATCAACATGCTACAGGAACTTAACATAGCAAAAACAAGGCATGGAAGTGTTCTACTAAATGCACATGACAAAAGTCCCTTAATGACCATAAGCCAAAAAGGACCAGAAGATATGATGGCAAGCATGTAAACATAACAAGTTTCGTTATCAGGTTTCAGACTTAGCAGAAAACAGAGCATGGCAGAAATATTAATATGTAGGCCTCTTTGTGAGCTTGATGCACTCACTACAGAGCAATGCATGATATACCAAGAATAGCTACAGCAAGATGGCATGTTTATGAAGCTAACCATGGCAAGAACAATAGCATAGCATGTATGGATCAACTACAATAAGCTTGGAAAAATTGCATATCATGTTAAGAATCTGCCAGAAATATTTTATAGCAAAAGTAGAGCAAGATTGAGTCATGCTATGGCACTCCATAATTGCAAACAATTGCAGGGATAGATCAATTACAACTATAGCTACAAAACATCCTTACTGAACATCTTCAAAATATGCATGGATCCCTCTGTAGCATCAAGCTTATATGGCAACAAAATTACAGCAGACAAGGACTTAGAGAAATCACTGTCCCTGAAATCAGAAATATTACGGGGCCTACTTTGCATGCTTGTGATAGTCACCACAGAGATCACATAAATACATGGACTACACCACTGGAAAGATGGCATGGCATACTTCAAAACACATGTAGAGCTCATGCTCAAAAGATGCACAGAATAAATGATACAAAAATGACAAATCTCCAAGTTCTGTCAAGAACCAGAGAATAACAGCAACTAGCCCTCTTACAACGAAGATTTGGGCATCAAGATGACCTCTAATGAACATGGTGCAATTGAACAAAATGAAGAGCATCACGATACGAACAATTTGACATATTACACGCGCAAATCGGAGCTACATGCACGGAGTTATGGCTATACGAACATAGGCACTTGCTGAAGATTTCTAAGGACTTAGAGGAATTAGGGGTCGCGAGAAAAGTCAACTCACAGAGAGAGATCTGGATCGAGCGTTGCTCGCTCGAGCTCGGGCTCGGGCCGATGGCGTTCGCTGGCGGGAGGAAGAGGAAGCTGGAGGTGGGGGTCGCCGGCGGGGGTGGCGGGCGCCG
>NC_057805.1:446283713-446301306 GCF_018294505.1 Triticum aestivum | reverse complement strand
GGCTCCGGCGGGCCGCGCGGTGGAGGAGAGAGAGAGGGTGACGTGGCGCGACGGGGTTGGCTGCGGCCGGTGCGTCCGGCCGGCGGCGGACGTGTCCGGCGCGGCGCGAGGAGAGGGTTAGGGTTCGTCTGTGATTCCGTTTTTCGGGAGAGATGGAGTTTTATAGGTAGAGGGAGCTAGGAGACTCCAAATGAGGTGCGGTTTTCGCCCACATGATCGTGATCGAACGACCTAGAGCATGGAAGAGAGTTTGGTGGGTTTTGGGCTGGTTTTGGAGGGTTTTTTTGCTGGATACTCAAATGGACTTTGCGGATGCCCGGTTAACCGTTGGAGTACCAAACGACCTCCGAATGGAACGAAACTTGACCGGTAGTCTCCGGGTGGTATATTAAGGCCACTTGACAAGCCGCGGTCCATTCCGAGAAAGTTTGAAACACGCACACGAAAGAAAACAAGAGGGGTGCACCGGAGGAGATAGGAGCGCCGGATTGGAAAACGGACAACGGGGAAAATGCTCGGATGCATGAGACGAACACGTATGCGAATGCAATGCACATGATGACATGATATGAAAATGCATGACATGACAAAATACAAAACGAAAGACAAAACCCGACAACGGAGGGAAAAACATAACACATAGCCGGAAATGGCAAGAGTCGGAGTTACAAATATGGCAAGTTACATGCGGGGTGTTACATTATTGCCATATTACCTGGCCTAGATTTATTGGAAAGAAACAATGGGGTTGCCTTGCTGTTTTCAGAGTTTGTCTTCTTATCTTCAGCAGCCTGCACCAAATTAACACACTAGCATTGCTATCATTGGCTAGGTCAGATAATAGGAAAGCAACATTGACACAACGAATGTTTGGGCAACCAGACCACACCAGCCTACACCAAATTAACACAATATGACACATCTATCATCAGCCAGGTAAGGTAATACGAAAGCAACATTGACACAATGAATGAATGGGCAACCAGAGCAGCACTACAATTTAGTAATGTGCATGATATGAGATAGTACACTCATGCAGCTCAGTATGCAAAACTCAGGCAGTTTTCCTTACAAAAATCAACATTGTCGCCTTTAACATTTTGTGACAACTGAATTTAGATCAGATAAAGGTTGGGTTCACACCGATTAACAAAGTACACGTTGATGTAAAAATAGAGTGATATACTACAGGTACTTACATCAGCATTGGAGCACAGAGAATTCCCGCAAGATACTTTCCTCGAATACGATCCCAGTACAGAAAGTTTTCTATCCTTTAAGCTTATTTTCTAAAATAGAAATGGGTAAGAAACCTGTAGAAAATATGATCAGAATGCTATAAAATTTCATGATGCGAAGATACGCACACGCTTCTCAGAATGGAGTTGACATAGTTTTGCTGGACTGGAGCGGACTAGTTTTTTGGCCACTGGAATCTGCTTATTATCAGTGGGAGTTGGGTTTCTCTGTGCTGGAGCAGTATCTATGAAAACTGGAGTTGGTTTATTATCTCCTGGTGTTTGGATCTTTTGCAAAGACCTGGTTTGTACCCCTTCAGATTCTAACATAGCCGTCTTCCCCTTGCATGCCTTATATAGAAGAATGGTGCTTCAATTATAAAACATGCTACAACAAATATGGAATAGGTACTGAAGAGTAGAAAGTCATGCCATATTGACATGTATTCCCTCCATCCGGAAATAAATGGATGGGTCTAGGCGTATTTCAGTTGTAGATACATCCAGTTTTATCCATTTCTACGACATGTAATCCGGATGGAGGGAGTATGATGTAAGAGCTAGGGATACGACAGGACAACATTGTAAAAAACACTACTTGAATGTAAAACTGTATGCTAGCGGAATACATTACAGAAAAACACTAAGGCAACATATGTGTGTATGATTGGGAAACTAAGATGGCATTGCAAAAGACCATTAGAACAACACTTCAATGTAAAAAAAGAACATGGTATGGTAGACAGATGAAGTACATACTGATGAATAACAATGCATAAGATATTGAGAAGCATGATGTCCAAACTAAGCAGATGGCATTGCGATAGAGTAGAATGGCAGTACTTGAATTTGAAAACATGTTATCATTAATGGAATAGGTACCAAAAACAGGAAGGCATGCCATATTTACATGCATGATCAGCAGGCGAAGCACAAGGCATTGCAACAGAGTAGATGCACTCCAGGACATTATGTGCATGCTGTACCCATATCAAGGGCCAAGTTAGAGCAAGGACCTTATGGGGTGAATAGGATTTATCATCTTTCTGCAAGTCTTGTGAAGAACTGCCTTTACATGTTCCATCATATTGGGTATCATTGACGTCAAGTTTGTTGGCCGTTACATTGCTCTGCGAGGTTCTTGTGGATAAATCAGTGTGTGCAATTATATCTGACATGCATGGAAGACAACTAGTAGTTAGGTTTATGTAATGAGTGCCTGTAGGAGATGACATAAATAGTAGGACTGGGGTTAACTAGCAGCAACAGGTCTCAAAAACTAAAGGGAGAACACAGATGAAAGCTACAGAATATGTATCGTTTGTACTCGAGATTAACTAGATGGCACACAAAAGTATTAAAGAACAACATAGGTTATACTAGAAGTGGTATAATACTATAATCACCAGCCTGTGGGATAGCATTGGCTGATGGATGATAACTATGGAACGGCGTTTCCTAAAGAACAAGTCTCTTAGCTGAACTATGGAACAACGTTAACTCCTGAACAAGACCTGTAAGAGATCAGCATGAATATACAGTGAAATGGGATAATCTATTTTCCATGCTCAGATGAATAACAAAGCCATAAATGTTGCACACAAGTAAGATGAGGGTACAACCTATCAGGCCGCCATCCATAGGAGTGAGCATCATGTGCTGACTTGTCGATGGCCCTGCAGTTGTTGTGGTTGTCCATGTCAGGCACGCACATTCGATGCAGGTAACTGTTGAGTGGGGACTATAGCTCCCTTATGGTGTATGCTTCCCTTGTTGGAGTAGCTGCAGTGAGTCGGAAGACGGTGTGACTGAAGATGCAAAAAACGCATAATGTTAAGAACGACACATCTCTCTGATCTGAAGAAATACCCTAAGA
Source organism: Triticum aestivum (assembly GCF_018294505.1). Lineage (NCBI taxonomy): Eukaryota > Viridiplantae > Streptophyta > Magnoliopsida > Poales > Poaceae > Triticum > Triticum aestivum. The sequence goes on along the minus strand of NC_057805.1, from coordinate 446,298,192 downwards.
GATCAACAGCAAGGTACGAGAGTGGTCACACGTCTGTTGACTGAAGACTAAATTGGGGTCACACGATTTTATTTTATTTTGGTAGTGTCCAATCTACGCTGAATGGCTTGATGGCCGTCTTGTGCCTCCCGGCTGACACTGTCCGGAATCTTCCCCGAAGAGCCAGCGACCACCGGCAGAGCAGCCTGCCTCCGCCGTCCGTGGCCCCGACCAAAACCCCGCTCCCCGCCCCACCGCACTACCGTGGTTGCGCTGCCCCCGGGCCAATCCACAAAGACTCGCCGTCATCCAGATCCGGCGGCGGTAGTACCTTCAACCCACGCAACTCTAAGATAGCCATCTAAGCGCTGCTTCCGCGGCGAACTTGCGCCCCCTCACCCTTACGTTAGACACCAGCCAACCGGCAGCCTAGGAGCTCCATCGGCTCGAGGGGTGCTGCTTCCCATTGGGAATCGATTGGCCCAGAATAAAAATTCAGACAACTGACGCCTAAATAAAGTGATTTGAGATGAGGGTGCGATCTATCTGGCGGCCGGGTGAAGTAGGCAGCTCCAGCTACCGAGTCGGTGAGGCCGGCACGGTTGCGGTGGCTACCGGCAGCAGGGAAGCAGAGATGTCGCGATGGTCGACGGCTACGGGGAAGCAGCGCCGGGGCTCTGGACGGGTCCAAAGTTGGAGCCGCTCCGGCGCCGTGAACAACGGCGGGGGGGAATCGGCTCTGGTACGGTTCACGCGGCCGTCGTCGAGGCAACTCCGGCAGCACGGAGTAAGAGGCACACGGCTGCTACCTCTTGAGCATGCGTCGGTTTTCCCTTCAAGAGGAAAGGGTGATGCAGCAAAGTAGCGTAAGTATTTCCCTCAGTTTTGAGAACCAAGGTATCAATCCAGTAGGAGACAACGCTCAAGTCACCTAGTACCTGCACAAACAATCAAGAACCATGCAACCAACACGATAAAGGGGTTGTCAATCGCTTCATGGTCACTCGCAAAAGTGAGATCTAATAAAGATAGTAAAGTAAATATTTTTGGTATTTTTGTCGTATAGATTGGAAAGTAAAGATTGCAAAATAAAAAGAACGGCGACAGAAGTTGGCAAGTTGATGGTAAACTAATATGATGTAAAATAGACCCGGGGGCCATAGGTTTCACTAGTGGCTTCTCTCAAGATAGCATGTATTACGGTGGGTGAACAAATTACTGCCGAGCAATTGATAGAAAAGCGCATATATGAGAATATCTAGGGATGATCATGAATATAGGCATCACGTCCGTGTCAAGTAGACCGAAACGATTCTGCATCTACTACTATTACTCCATACATCGACCGCTATCCAGCATGCATCTAGAGTATTAAGTTCATAAGAACAGGGTAACGCATTAAGCAAGATGACATGATGTAGAGGGATAAACTCAAGCAATATGATATAAACCCCATCTTTTTATCCTCGATGGCAACAATACAATACGTGCCTTGCTGCCCCTACTGTCACTGGGAAAGGACACCGCAAGATTGAACCCAAAGCTAAGCACTTCTCCCATTGCAAGAAAGATCAATCTAGTAGGCCAAACTAAACCGATAATTCGAAGAGACTTGCAAAGATATCAAATCATGCATATAAGAATTCAGAGAAGAACCAAATAATATTCATAGATAATCTTGTTCATAAACCCACAATTCATCAAATCTCGGCAAACACACTGCAAAAAGTATTAGATCGAATAGATCTCCAAGAACATCGAGGAGAACTTTGTATTGAGAATCAAAGAGAGAGAAGAAGCCATTTAGCTAATAACTATGGACTCGAAGGTGTGTGGTAAACTACTCACGCTTCATCGGAGAGGCTATGGTGTTGATGTAGAAGCCCTCCGTGATCGAGTCCCCCTCCGGCAGATTGCCGGAAAAGGCCTCAAGATGGGATCTCACGGGTACAGAAGGTTGCGGTGGTGGAAAAGTGGTTTCGTGGCTCCCCCTGATGTATTTAGGGTATAAGAGTATATATAGGCGAAAGAAGTACGTCGGTGGAGCTACGAGGGGCCCCCGAGGGCCACCCCTGGGCGCGCCCTCCTTCCTCGTGGCCACCTCGTGGCGTTCCAGACTTCAACTCCAAGTCTTGTGGTTTGCTTTCGGTCCAAGAAAGATCATCGTGAAGGTTTCATTCCGTTTGGACTCCGTTTGGTATTCCTTTTCTGCAAAACTCTAAAATAGGCAAAAAAACAGAAACTGGCACTGGGCCTCCGGTTAATAGGTTAGTCCCAAAAATATTATAAAAGAGCATATTAAAGCCCATTAAACATCCAAAAACAGATAATATAATAGCATGGAACAATAAAAAATTATAGATACGTTGGAGACGTATCAACGGCCCAGTGTACGACGACAAATGGACAACGTCTCCGGGATTAGAGAGAGGGCGGCTGTGAATTTGGTGCGGTGGGGGGCGCCATGGAGGAGGGGCTGAGGTTTCGCGCCTCGGGAGAAGGGAGCTTATGGGGAGAAGGTGATTTGGCGCCCACGAGGTATGAATGGGGAATTGGGAGGGGGAACCATGTCTTACAGACGCATTTGTCTGAAATGTGGGGGGGAGTTACAGTTCTACCCCTGCCTTTAGGCTTCTCGGCTTCGGTCTGTGTACTGAGGGTCGGGGATAGTAGAGTAACTTTGCTTCTCCCAAATAGTGGGCGTGAGCGATTTCGGGTGAGGAGGGCGTGTTTTGAAATATAGTGGGTGCGAGCGATTTCGGGCGAGGAGGGCGTGTTTCAAAATATAGTGGGCGCGAGCTATTTCGGGCGAGGAGAGGGTGTTTCGCCGACCATGGTTTATGAATTATTCGGCACATGTCATTTCGGCCGAGGAGAAGGCGCGCTTGGATGAAGTTACGAACCGACCCTCGATGTACAACGGGCCAATTGATGCGTGTCCCACATAGGCCGGTAATTTCGCATATCCCATTTATTTGCTCGGGCGAATTCCACCGAGCAGAGGGTGTTTAACGGTTCGTTCAAATTTTCGGAGAACGAGCATCCACGTCTACCTTACCAAGTCGATTCGAATCAAATTTTGAAATATTAGCTTGCCACTTCTTTTTTAGATGGATAGATGATGCTCGGGAGTAATGTGTTTTTACATGCTCGTTGCTAACGATTTACTATATGACAGATAGTTGACCCACTCAAAAACGGGAATCAAACCCAAAATGAAATATCACGATTCAATGAAATAGCTCGTTCACCAGGTCAAAATAGTGAACTAAATCCAAAATTGAACACCTCAATCGAGTAGCATGTTGTACAGTATTATAGTACTCCATGAACATGTTGAAAGTTAAATTAATGAACTTGTTTGATATACGCATATCTCCGTTCATGTGTGGATTGCAGACAACATGTTCTCCAATTTAAATATTTGAATGCAAGTTTATATCGAAACATGGTTTATATCAGTCTTTGATGCATAAAACGCGACCTCCCCCTCTCCCGGACTCCTGCTCTCTCTCTCACCGACAATCTTCAATTTTGTCGTGCGCATCCAACACACAAACCTTGTTGATCCCTCTCCCTCTCTCCCCATCTCTCTCTCTCTCTTTGTGTGTGTGTGGGGGGGGGGGTCTTTCTAGTTCGCATGAATATATACTCCATCTATAGGTCTCTCTCGCACACTCTGTATGATTCTCTAGTCCAGGCTAAATATCTTGGGTGCACTCATCGTACGCACACAAATTCCTTGGCTCGTTGCTTGTAACTCTCTCACGCACCACTCTGTTGTCTTGGAGCTCTTCCCTCTCTCTCTCAAACTCTCCATCTCACTGGGTCACACATACACATGCATATCTCACTCGCACTCGATAGACCCATCTAAAACTCTATCTCTCTCCCTTGTTCTCTCTCCATCTCACACGCGCACACACACAATCTCATGCCTAGCCAAGTATGATGGTCTCTTACTCAATTGTAGGCACACGCAATCCCCCTATATGTAAATGACTAGCTAATCTTAGTCTCCATCACAAACATGTCCATTGCCTATCTCGATTTCTCTCGGGGCATCTTTCTATCGCGCACGCACCTCCCTCGACCTCCCACCCATATAAGTCCCCTCACGATCTCGAGGGGATCTCTCTATCACAAACACACCCTCTCTCCCTCCCCATGCGTCCATGTTCTCCATGCGTCCCTCTCGACCTTTGTTCCTTGTTGGCCAGACCTCTATTGGACAGGTGCTATAGGGGTGTCTCTCTCCGTTGCAAACAATCACGCACTAGCTATCTTTGTGTATCTCCTCACCTCACTTTTCTATCTCGGAGATGCATGCGTGATATGTTTGCATAAGAAACGAAAACACACACTCTCTCTCTAATTTATCAATTGTTGTCCCTTTCTCTTTCACACACATACTCTTTTTACACACTCACTCATTCTCCTCCACATGCACTTGATCTCTCTCGACTTAGGCACTCTCTTCGGTCCATAGCATATAGATTTATTGAAAAGTCAAACATCACAAAGTTTGACCATGTACGTGGAGAAAAATATTTACATCTAGAACAGCGAACATATACCATTAGATTCATCATGAGATGTAGTTTCGTATGATGTATCTTTGGTATTGTAGATATAAATAACATTTGTGTAAACCTGGTCAAAGTTTCCAAAGTTTGACTTATAAAAAATTTACATGCACTGCATTATCGAGCGGATGGAATATCTCTTTCCCCCTCTCAGCTATCTAACGCACCACTCAGCCTTATCGGGGCTCCTCTATCTCTCTCAAACTTTATATCTCCCTGGTTCACACATACACATGTCTCGCTCGTGCTACATAGACCCATCTAACACTATCCGCCCTTGTTCTCTCTCTGTGTGACACGCACCCCCCTAAGTACCATAATCCCTCACTCCGTCATAGGCGCACGCACTCCCCCCTAAGTATGATTATCTCTCACTAGCCATCAGGAACACACGTATTGTCTGCTTCCATCCATACGTCTATCTCGATATCTCTCGGGGTATCTTCTATCACGCAGACACCTTGTCACTCGATCTCCCACCCATGTAGCCCCATCACAATCTCCAGGGGATCTCTCTATGACAAACATACACTCTCTCCTCCCCATGTCCGCATTTTCTCCGTACGTCTCTCTCGGCCTCTCTCCCTTGTTTGTCAGACCCCTCTTGGCCACGTGCCAGGGGTCTTTCTCTCTTGGTTGAAAACAACCACACATTCATCACAACATGTACTTACTTCATACTATCATTTATCTTTGGTATTGTAGATATAAGTAATTTCTTTATAAACTTGGTCAAAGTTTCAAAAGTTTGACTTAAAAAAAATGTTGGCACTACATTATCGAACGGAGGGAGTAGCTCTTTCTCTCTCTCTGCTATCTCTCACGGGCCTCCCCTCTCACTCGAACTCTCTATACCGACGGATTATACACTCACTGTGTCAGCGTATAGCTTCGTATATTGTTTAGTTGATCAGTCAACCAGTCCATATGCTGCCTTGTCAGCTCGTGTTATCTATCTTCGTGTGCTGGCCCATGTGGCAGTGGGTGAAAATAAGTAAACCAGAGGCCCATCTGACACGCGGTGAAGTAAAAAAAGTTGAAACCACTCGGGGTAGCACCCCGCACGCTAGTAAATTGAGGGCGCATTGAGGACACACTTCTTCCGCGTGGAGGACGCACTCGCGCACAATTCACCACTACGCGATGACATGCACAGAAGGACGCACTCGCACACACCCAGCAGGCCAGCACACAACAAACACCAGCACACATGTACACCAGCGTCGCCGCCGGTTGAGATGGACGGCGAGGCAGCCAACAAGCGGAGGCGGCTCGAGCCAAAACCGCATCTGGCGAGCTTGGACTTCATCAGCAGCCTCCCCAACGACATGCTGCTCGTCATCATCGGCCTCCTCCCCACCAAATCTGTCGTGCGGACCACTCTGCTCTCCCGGCGGTGGCGCCCCCTCTGGCGCCGCGTCCCCCTCAACCTCACCGTCGACAACTGCCTCTGCAACGGGGATTGCAAAAGCATGGCCGCAGTCTCCAAGATCCTTTCATCGGACCTTGGGCCAGCCAGACGCCTTGACATCCGCATGTTCAGTACCAACTACAAGGTCCAAGCCAAGTTTGACGATCGGTTCTTATCCCCCGCCCTAGATCAGCTCGAGGAGCTCAGCTTTGAAGCTGGACGATGTCGCTCTCGGCCGCCGTCCGCGCTCCGCCTCACGCCAACGCTGCGCCGCGCCAGCTTCAGCTCCTGCTATCTTCCCCCGATTAATGTCGCGCCCGCCCTTCTTCTCCCCCAACTCAAGCAGCTCGACCTCTTCGACGTTGGCATCTCGAAGGAGGCTATGGAGCACCTGCTCCGTAGCTGTACTATGCTCGAGTACCTTCGTTTTGAGCAGATCCACGGGTTCGTTAGCCTCCACATCGCCTCGACGAATCTCCGATGGATTTATGTGTCTTGCTGGCCCCACAACAAGACACCAATTGGGAAGAGATCGCTCCAGATGTTGCACGTTATGGTCACTGAGAATGCGCCTTTCCTTGAGAGATTGCTTGTATCTGATCTAGAAGGTCCAACAAAAATCTGGGTCATTGACGCGCCGAAATTGACAGCGTTGGTGTACTCGTATGCCAAATTCTCCGAACTCTTTATTGGATCCGTAATCGTTCAGGTACAACACTTATCTTCTTCTCCGTCTTCTTGAAATTCACATTTTTAAATTTCTTCTTGATGTATTTATGACCGTCTTCCAGAAAATGATTCCCACAAGCTTGACCCAGTCTATGCGCACAGTGAAGATCTTGGCAATAAAATGATTCGGCCCCAATCTGGATCAACTTGTTGGATTCCTTACATGCTTTCTGTGCACGGAGAAGCTACTCTTCGAGGTGAAACTTCTTTCCTATTAGTAAACGGTAATCACAACATAGCTCAATTTTTTTTCGTAATTTTCCCAAATTACGATGACAAGTGTAGTGTTCAAAACTGCATCTACGCAGTGCACCGAAAGAAATGTTTTTAGTATTTTTTCTCACGTGATCACCTGCATCGTTTTTTTGTTTTACTACTATAGTAGCCTAGGCTAGTCATAGTGGAAAGTAACTTAGGCTAGTAACTCTATGGTTACCCTAAGAGCAAGTACTACCTCCTTCCTGGTTTACTCTTCCTATTTTGTAGTATCAAAATTTGACCATAGATTTAACTAACAAAATGTTAATGCATGTCACTAAAAATTATATCATTGGATTCGTATTTGAACATAATTTCAAATGGTATAATTTTTGGTGACATGCATTGGCATTTACTTAGGTAAATCTATGGTCAAAATTTTACAGTAAATACGAGGTAGTACAAAAGTGGGCTATAACGACCCTCCACTATGTAGGCCAAAACACATGCCAAATTCACTTGTGATGCATTTGGCATCGATGCCCCTCCATTGCTCACCTGGTGCCCCAATCTGGATCACGTACTTTGCTCCGGTGCCAAATTAACTCACGCAATGAAAAAACACTTGTGTGGGAGAGAGAGAGAGAGAGGACCGAGGCAATAAAAAAACACTTGTTTGGGAGAGTGAGAGGCTGGTGTAGTTGCTTTGATTGATTTGTTTATACATGTGGGTCTGTGTGCACAGTGGTGCCAACTCTCTCACATCGCGAGAGCGGTGGCAAAATCTTTTGATTTGACATCGATGCGTATTATGTGGCATACTTTTGAGAAATATGGCATTGGTCACATAGTGGAAGGCAACAAATGCCCAAGCTCTTCACGTGCTCCTAGGTAAATGAGAGGAAAGAGGAAGAGAGAGAGAGAGAGAGAGTGAAAAAATATCACTAGCCAGCCAACCCTATCATATGAGCGAATGATATTGGTACCTCTTGATGACACGACAATCTTATACATCCAGCTGCTATAATATGTTCTCTTCTTTTGCAGATAAAAAAAGACCCGAAAGTGAAAAATGTGTTGCACTATAACAATATCATCGAATGCCTTGATCTCCATCTTACAGAAATTGATTTGATCGACTACCGAGGCAGCATGTCTGAGATTAAATTGGCCAGGTTCTTTGTTCTGGAGGCAAGTGTGCTCAAGGTAATGTGGTTTGGCGTTCTCTGGCGCAACAATGAATGGCGTGCTGATCACCGCAAGCGTCTAAGCCTAAATGACAAAGTCTCCGCGGAAGCTGAATTTTTTTTTGAAACATCAAATGGCCAGATACTAAAAAATTTATTTGCCCATTAGTGACTTGTCAGGGCGGTGGATTTTAGTTTGTACGATAATGCTGCATCAACCTAAAGTAACGAAAGTTCTTACGTCCTAGTAATTCCCTCTTCGTAGGTGCATCATTACTCCTAAGATTTGTAATATCAGTTTGAAACTTGTAATATTGCCGTGTCCTATTCCTGCGTTTTCAAAATCCTGCGAATCATAGAGGTCCTGAGTTGGTGATGATGTTGTGCCTGCCATCTTTCACCAATAGCCGTCGGATCTAGATCTGACGCATACAAACCAAACTTCTCTAGTTTTGCAAAAAATATGCCCGCACTTGTTCCCTATTTACAAACAACTCCTTGTCTCTCACAATCAGCCTTATTTCCTCCCCACCACATCTAGAAGGCCATGGAAAAATCTGGCGCGATGGCGCCGTCCACCCCTAATGTTGGTGTTCCGTGCAATGCACGGGCATCTACACACGGGAAATTATGTCGAACACTGCTAGTTGTAAGCAGGCTAGCTCTACAGCCATGATGATAGTGACTACAGACGGTAAGGCTGACTATGGTATGCCGAACACGGCGCCTACACTAAGGTGTCATGTCCGACGCAGGGTCTTATCCCTTCACTGTGAGGAGCAACACATAATAATTTGACCAACAGGTAGTACAGTACTACTACATTGGTAGTACTACTACTAGTACTAGCACCACCGTCTGGATTTAGTAGTACTACCACGTCCATCTGGATTTAGTATTTGACTAGCAATATCTAGTAATGCATGTCACAAAAAATGTACCACTCCCTCTGTAAATAAATACATGGTGTATTGTTTTATTCCTTCCGGTAGATGGCTCAAATATGAAGTCTCATCAATCAGACTACTATTGTACTCACCGAGCGCTCAGCTTTGTAAGCTACCAACAAAAAATTGCAATCAAAGACTACTATTGTACTCCCTCCGTACTGGTGCATTAGTCACGTTACGAAAACCAAATAGTAATCCCAAAACTTTTAGGCGCGGTGCATTAACTACCCACCTCGTTCCCTGTTTTTTGCCATGAAAAAAGAAATCACCCAATACGAGACGTGGGGTGCGTATGCATCCAATGACTTGAGACTACTCCCTCCGTCTCGCTATATGCGGATTCCTAGGCCGATATACAATAAATATGAAGAAAGGGAGAGAGAAGATGAGAAAAAGTAGTACTCTTATAGCCAACCTTATAGCTAACCTTATTGTATGAGTAGCTACAAGTGATGGCTCTATATGACATGGCAACATCATATAGCCAGCAGCTGGCTATACTATTAACCATGCTCTTAGGTTGTGCACCGTGACCAAGACGAAGGGGAAAGCGAGAGAACTTAATGTCTTTTTGCTAATTAATAATAGGATTACATGCAATGAACTAACCACTTCATGTCATGTTTGGTAGTCTCAAGTCATTGAAAGCATGCACGACCCACATCTCTCATTGGTTGATATGTCACGAAATAAGAAACGAGGAGTGAGTTAATGTACCGTGCCTAAGTGCTTTGGGATTATTTGGTTTTCTTAAGGTGACTTACACAACATTTTTTGTTACATACATTAACATTTTATTAGTTAAATCAAAGGTCAAAACTTGGCGCAAAATGCAGAGGGGACCAATAAACCAGTAAACATCAAAGTTCTCTCATCTGGCCCCAACTAGAGGTCCGGTGAGATGACTATACTGCACCGGCACGGAGGGGGACGCATCTTCATTGACTTAATGCACCTGCGTTTGGGTGAATGACACGTGGGCCCAACAGGTGGCTGGCCCACCTGTCATACAGCCAAAGGCAGGTGCAGTAGAGGGCTGAGGAGTATATGGCCAACACACACGTGAATGCAACGCAGTGTGCACTTCTCATATAAAGGCTCCCCGCCAGTCCAATCTACAAAATCCTACACACCTACGCACCCTAACCAAGGGCAAGAGTGATCACTCCAATTGCAAGATCAGTTGACTAGAAGCTAGACCCGTGGAGGCGATGAGCGCTAGCATTAGCCGGCTGTGCCAGATGGTCCACGACGCCGGCCTGCGGCCCGACACCGAGGAACGTCTCCAGGTCGTGCTTGAGGCCGCCAGGGCGAGAGGCCGCTTGGACGAAAGCTTCGTCTCCTTGTTCGATAAGGTCCTCGTCGGTTCCTTGACAAGTTCACCGTCATCAAGAAGCTCGCGGACGACCTTGACGTGCGCCTCCAGCCCACGCGCCTAGGCTCTGCGATGCCCACCACCCTCAACGGCCTCTATGGTGATAACCTCTTCGACACACTGGTGGCCCTGCGACTGCCGGCCGTCGCACCGGAGAATGTCCACCTCGAGGTCGCTCTCGCCGTGCAGCGCCTGGCGCAGCAAGACACCACCGAAATAATCACCCACGTATGTGCGCAAATCATCCACAAGGACTACTACGTGCCAGAGGAGGACGATAGGTCGCTGGCCTTCTTGACCCGTAGGGCAACCTTGGACGGCATTGTTCAGAAGCACGTTGAGCTCGCTGCCAACGCCGCTGCTCCTCACACATCGGTTGGTGACCCGACGCACTAGGGCGGGAGGATGTCGTTGATGGATCCGTATGTATCTTTATCTTTCCATCAAATCCATGTAGTAGTATATGGTACTACTAGTAATTATCTTACCTTTCGCATCAGCTTCGTAATTTTCGTACGTACTCCATGCATGAACCGTGCCAGAACCAAACTTCTCATTACTCTAGGGAAAATCGTTATTTCTATCTATCAGCCGCGCCATGGAGCAGAACCAAATTTTACAAGTTACAAGTTCAAAAGGAAAAGCCTGCCGTGTTCGCCTCGCACCCCCACACGGTTGGTCCGGCACGCCGCTCAATGGGGAATGTGTGCTGTGTTGCATTTTCACTTACAAGTGGGACCGCAGTTGACAAACCGACTATCGGCAAACCCCCACCCCGCCCACCGCGTGATGGCTGAGAAAACAGGAGGGAGAAGAGATGGCTGTAGAACGGAATCCAAGAAAATTGGTGTCGGATGGGACTCGTGTGCGTGGCGTGTGCCGTACTGCTAGACATGAATGCTAGTTATGGCCCATGCCACCCCACTATATCGAGCCTATATCGAGGTGCTGGTTACGTAGAACAAATTTCCTGGAGTCCGTGCTCAGCCCTCCTCTATCTCTCTTCTCAGCCAGCCAGCAGACGCATGGAGCCCATCGTCTGTTTGCTCACATGCGGTCCCACTTGTCAGTGAAAATGCAAGAGGACCCACTGAACATGCACATCTTTCACCTCGACGTGCTGGTGATGAAAAACAAATCCAATAAAGATATTCGGTGGCCGCTTTTGGAGTTACTCAAGAGTAGTAAGATTCTATTGACAGTTTAACCCAAGATGCACATCACGTGGCTCCAACTACCACTCCATTTTCTTGCATGACACGGCCTGGATGCTGGATATCCCACGTGTTGGCAAAAGGAGGAAGAGCTCGACCAAATCTTCTCCACATTTAGACCGGAGGAGTAGGAAACACGGCAAGCCCTATGCCTACATCATACTCGTACAAGCCCACCTCACGCAGTCACGCTATCACCATATTTCTCGGCCTCCGTGTGGCACCTAGCTCTAGTTGATCTAACTAGAACTAACTATTGGTTTGCTCTATGTGATGTGGCAACTTCATACTACTACTACTACTATGGATGCTGGCTATACTACTACGGCACTAACACTCCAAGAAGTGAGTCGAAAACCATTTATAAATTGAGTTTATGACATGCATATGCAAATGTACCATTCATTACATACAACAAGTCATCAACACACAACGACAATGAGGATACATGTTGGATTTTATATTAGTTCAACAAAGCATTCTAGTAAATACTAAAGTTTTCATCACACAACAAATAACAAGCAATGAAATGAACTTCAGCTAAACCAATCCTCGGCGTTGGAAATGCTTGCTTTGAACCAGAAGAGTTTCTCTCGGAAGGGCCAACTACTGTCAATCTCGAGACCAACGCATGACTGATCATTCAGGCTGAAGCGGCCTATTTCATGACCCATATTGTGATAGCCACGGTAGGGAAGCATAGCAATGTCCGAGGTATAGATACAATTGCTTCTCATAAATGGTAGTAACATTGTGTCAACAGCAGCTGGATCGCCTTTCACCATGATTGGATAGTTTTGTCCAAGGAAGAGTGAGTTTCCTCCAAGAGTATCAATACTAAACCAGGGAGAAGGTGTTGGCGCTAGCACAGTAGTATCGATCCCGAATACCCTGCAACGGATGTTGGAATAGGTTCGGAGAGTGCGACCATGGGAGACAACACCTGCTTCCTTAGTCACATCAGCGGTCCCTGTATACAGACAAGAAGTGGTGAACCATCGAAATAAGTTGCCAGGCGCCACTGAGTATATGGGTCCTCTTACTCGTGATCATCATCATCGTCATCTCCCCCTTGGTTATAAATTTTTTCAAGTATAGGTGGTGGAATGTTCACAGGACCTTGGAAACACAAGAAGGCTAATTAGTAAATGGAAACTAGCTAACCCACATGCATGTGGATGAAACAATTATAATTACAGTGGAAGACAAATGTACCGAAAGCATAAGGATTCCATGCAAAAACAGTGCAACGAGTGGTGGCAGCAAACGCAAGACCCTCGTATTGAATTGCATCACAATACTCATCCATGTATAGAAACTGATTTTTGAGCAATATCCATCCAGTTGAACTATGAAGGAAGGCAACAAGATTGTCGAAGATAGCAACAACTCTGTAGTCCATTAAATCCCAAGAGCTGTCGGGAACTTGACAAATTGCTATATTCTGTAGACGACAGTCACCATGATTGTAGTTGAACGTGCATAGAATACCGGTGTGCTCAACCTCTGGGCAGTCTGAGATTTTTGGAAGTGGAACCCGGTGACGAATGTACACATTCACAAGTTCCCACTCGCAGTTGTACCCAATATAAACAGCCCAATCTCCATTTGCGCCTGCCCAAGCCTTACTCTCAAGCGATGGCATCTTAACATCACACATATCATTATCAAGCGGCACCAACTTGCACAAGGCGAGGCCTCCGTCGTCCGCACGCTAGTCAGCAGGGTCACGGTGAAGAAGATAGGGGAGATCAAACTACTCCTGGACCGTTGGGTTCTTTGTAATGATGTTATTAGTTGAGTTGAGAATGGTCTTGAACGAACCTGCCATGCTAGCCGAGGTGATGACGTCGCACCGATCAATGAGTTCCTCCACCACGTCATCATTCAGATCAGGGCAAGAATAACGGGGTCGTTTCCGGCCTGTTCCCTCGATGGAGAAGAAAATCGAACAATGGCAAAAGGAAGGGTGAAGGCAAATGGAGGAGGGAGGAAGAGCGTGTGACAGAATTTCCAAATCGAGAGGGAAAGGCGAAGAGTCGGTGGACGGTTGCCACAGTACACGAAGAGGCGCCCCGGCCTACATAGACGTCCGTTCGGAAATTATACAAAAGGACTCGCCATCGTCTCACTAACATGTAGGAACGTGACCACATGTCAACGAAGAGGCTAGTGGGGAGCAGACGGTTGCCACAAAGGTCACACACTGACGACAAGGCCGTCCTGTCAGACGTAGAACCCGCGCGGGATGGCTTCCGTCCCCCACACGAGCGAAGCCACTTCGCACCCCCACACGGTTGGTCCGCCACGCCGCTAGGCCAACTCCAGCGTGTGCAGCTCGGACGCGCGCTCACTCAGCCCCCTTTCCCTCGACGCCCCGGAGCTACCCAACCACGCCTACGTGTTTTGCACACCCGGCGACCGGATTTGGAGCTGATCCGGCCGGGCTTGAGCTCACGCGGCTGTGGGAGGCCGCGCCGCGCCATGGACTGGCCGGGCATCGGGTCGGAAGGCCCCGGCAAGGCTGCAAGGCCGCATGTAACACCCTGAGAATCATGCTACAGTAACCCCCTGTGATTAAGCTAATCATGTTGCTAAACAGGGCTTGATCACATTTGAATCACCTTCCTTTCAAACTCCTAGCTCAAACTTCAAATATAATTAAAGTGAAAAATAAAAGTTTTCAAACATTCAAACAAAAATGTTCAGTGGGTGCTAAATAATACACTGGTAATTATGGTGGAGAAAACTCCTTTTTATAAAATGCCTAAATACTTTAAATGAAATAAAACAGAAAAGGAAATAAACAAATAAAAAGAAAACAGAAAACAGAAACAGTCAGAGAAAAAA
>NC_057805.1:446281427-446282621 GCF_018294505.1 Triticum aestivum | reverse complement strand
AGTTGACTGGGTTGACCCAGTCAACTGCTGACTGGGCAGGCCCAGTCACTGACATGCGGGCCCCGCCGCAAAAATTAAAAAAAGAAAATGTTTTATAAATAAAAATAATTAGTTTAATTAATCTCTCACTGACAGGTGGGCCCAGTAGTTAATTAACTAAAAACTAATTAGTTTAATCCTCTGTTAACCCACTGTCTATGACAGGTGGGTCCCCCTTGTCAGTTTGACCAGTCAACCCGGACTGTTGACCGCTGACGTCACTCATACGTCATGCTGACGTCATATCCCTTTTTGTGTTAATTAAATAATTCCAGAAATTCAAATAAACTTTGAAAATTCATATCTTTTAAACCGTAACTCGGATGAAAATGTTTTCTATATGAAAGTTGCTCAGAACGACGAGACGAATCCGGATACGCAGTCCGTGCGTCCACCACACCTCCCTAACCTATCGGACTCGCAACTTTCCCCCTCCGGTCCTTCTGTCCGAAAACGCAAAACATCGGGAATACTTTCCCGGATGTTCCCCCCCTTCACCGGTACCACCTACTGTCGCGTTAGGACACCCCTAGCACCGCTCACTGTCATGTCACGCATCGTCATGCTTGTGTTTGCATTGTATTTACTGTTTCTTCCCCCTCTTCTCTCCGGTAGACTACGAGACCGACACTGTTGCTGCCCACTTCGACTACGGAGTCGACGACCCCTCCTACTTGCCAGAGCAACCAGGCAAGCCCCCCCCTTGATCACCAGATATCGCCTACTCTCCTCTATACTGCTTGCATTAGAGTAGTGTAGCATGTTACTGCTTTTCGATATCCTATTCTGATGCATAGCCTATCCTTGCTACTACTGTTGATACCTTTACCTGCAATCCTACATGCTTAGTATAGGATGCTAGATTTCCATCAGTGGCCCTACATTCTTGTCCGTCTGCTGTGCTACACTATCGGGCCGTGAACACCTGGGCGGTGATCGCGGGTATATACTTATATACTATATACATGACACATGTGATGACTAAAGTCGGGTCGGCTCGTAGGAGTACCCGCAAGTGGATCTTTGTGGCGGAGCGACAGGGCAGGTTGAGACCGCCTAGGTAAGAGGTGGGCCTGGCCCTGGTCGGCGTTCGCGGATACTTAACACGCTTAACGAGATCTTGGTATTTGATCTGAGTCTGGCCATTTGGTCTAT
>NC_057805.1:446271427-446280941 GCF_018294505.1 Triticum aestivum | reverse complement strand
CCACCTCCTCCCTCGCCCCTTCCCTGTTCCCCCGACCCGGTCGGAACAGGGGCGCGCTGCCGCCGCACCACCTCGCCGGCGGTGAACCCCGCGAGAGGATAAGGGCGCCAGCGGCCCCCGCTTCCTCGGGCCTCCCTCCCACTCACCCCGCTCTCCCTCTCGGCCCCCGCGCCTCCCTCTTCCCTCCCCCGGATCCGCGCCGCTCTCCTCTGCCCCACGCCCGACGCGCTCGCCGCCGTTCCCGTCGTTCACGCGGCCACCGTGCCCCACTCGCCACCTCGCCGTGTCGTACGACGTCGCCGCCCTCGACTACACCCCCTCCGCCTCTCCGTCGAAGCTCGGAGCCACTACAACGACCTCTCCGAGCTCGCCTTCATCTTCGGACGCCGGCGACCCCCTTCTTCCCCGGCGACGACCTGCTGCTACTAAGCCACCCACGGGCCTTTCTTGCGCCACGCGGTGAGCTCCTCTACCTCCTCCCCCACTCCGCTAGCTCGCCCACGCTCCCTAGCTTTTCCCCCACGCGCGCCCGAACGCCGCGCCGCGGAGCTCGCCGCCGGCGGGTCTCCGGTGACCAAATGGTCACGGGCTCAAGCTCACAGCGCTCCCCACCGCACGTAGAAGCTCCCCAGCCCCTCCGCTTGCTCGACCGCCTGCCGTAGCCCTGTTTCCGTCGGGCACCCGTGTGCGCCGCCGCCTCCGCCGCTCGCCGGCGCCGATTCCGGCCGAGTCCGGCGAAGCCCCGGCCACCCCTGGATGCGGCGCTGTGAGTTCTTTCGAATGGGCCTAGCCCCGTTCCTCCCCGAGCCCCGTAGCACAATTCCGGCCAACTCCGGCGAGGGACCGCCGCGGTTTTGGTCGCCGGAGTTGCGCCGGCGCCGGCCGCCGACGTGGCACACCTGGGGCCACCCCCTGGGTCACTGCCAGTGGCCCCCACGGGCCCCAGTTGACTGGGTTGACCCAGTCAACTGCTGACTGGGCAGGCCCAGTCACTGACATGCGGGCCCCGCCGCAAAAATTAAAAAAAGAAAATGTTTTATAAATAAAAATAATTAGTTTAATTAATCTCTCACTGACAGGTGGGCCCAGTAGTTAATTAACTAAAAACTAATTAGTTTAATCCTCTGTTAACCCACTGTCTATGACAGGTGGGTCCCCCTTGTCAGTTTGACCAGTCAACCCGGACTGTTGACCGCTGACGTCACTCATACGTCATGCTGACGTCATATCCCTTTTTGTGTTAATTAAATAATTCCAGAAATTCAAATAAACTTTGAAAATTCATATCTTTTAAACCGTAACTCGGATGAAAATGTTTTCTATATGAAAGTTGCTCAGAACGACGAGACGAATCCGGATACGCAGTCCGTGCGTCCACCACACCTCCCTAACATATCGGACTCGCAACTTTCCCCCTCCGGTCCTTCTGTCCGAAAACGCAAAACATCGGGAATACTTTCCCGGATGTTCCCCCCCTTCACCGGTACCACCTACTGTCGCGTGAGGACACCCCTAGCACCGCTCACTGTCATGTCACGCATCGTCATGCTTGTGTTTGCATTGTATTTACTGTTTCTTCCCCCTCTTCTCTCCGGTAGACTACGAGACCGACACTGCTGCTGCCCAGTTCGACTACGGAGTCGACGACCCCTCCTACTTGCCAGAGCAACCAGGCAAGCCCCCCCCTTGATCACCAGATATCGCCTACTCTCCTCTATACTGCTTGCATTAGAGTAGTGTAGCATGTTACTGCTTTTCGATATCCTATTCTGATGCATAGCCTATCCTTGCTACTACTGTTGATACCTTTACCTGCAATCCTACATGCTTAGTATAGGATGCTAGATTTCCATCAGTGGCCCTACATTCTTGTCCGTCTGCTGTGCTACACTATCGGGCCGTGAACACCTGGGCGGTGATCGCGGGTATATACTTATATACTATATACATGACACATGTGATGACTAAAGTCGGGTCGGCTCGTAGGAGTACCCGCAAGTGGATCTTTGTGGCGGAGCGACAGGGCAGGTTGAGACCGCCTAGGTAAGAGGTGGGCCTGGCCCTGGTCGGCGTTCGCGGATACTTAACACGCTTAACGAGATCTTGGTATTTGATCTGAGTCTGGCCATTTGGTCTATACGCACTAGCCATCTACGCGGGAGTAGTTATGGGTATCCCGGCGTCGTGGTATCAGCCGAAGCCTTCGTGACGTCAGCGACTGAGTGGCGCGCGCCGTGTTGGACCGCTTTGACGTAACCGCCGTGATCGTGTGGGTTGCTAGGTCTGCTCGCGGCCGTGTTCGCAACGTGCAGGTGTGCATAGGGCGATGGGCCCAGACCCCTGCGCGCTTAGGATTAGACCGGCGTGCTGACCGCTCTGTTGTGCTTAGGTGGGGCTGCGACGCGTTGATCTTACGAGGCCGGGCATGACCCAGAAAAGTGTGTCCGGCCAATTGGGATCGAGCGTGTTGGGTTATGTGGTGCACCCCTGCAGGGAAGTTTATCTATTCGAATAGCCGTGTCCCTCGGTAAAAGGACGACCCGGAGTTGTACCTTGAGCTTATGACAACTAGAACTGGATACTGAATAAAATACACCCTTCCAAGTGCCAGATACAACCCGGTGATCGCTCTCTAACAGGGCGACGAGGAGGGGATTGCCGGGTAGGATTATGCTATGCGATGCTACTTGGAGGACTTCACTCTATTCTCTTCTATATGCTGCAAGATGGAGATGACCAGAAGCGTAGTCTTCGACAGGACTAGCTATCCCCCTTTTAATTCTGGCATTCTGCAGTTCAGTTCACTGATATGCCCCTTTACACATATACCCATGCATATGTAGTGTAGCTCCTTGCTTGCGAGTACTTTGGATGAGTACTCACGGTTGCTTCTCTCCCTCTTTTTCCCCCTTTCCTTTCTATCTGGTTGTCGCAACCAGATGTTGGAGTCCAGGAGCCAGACGCCACCGTCGACGACGACTCCCACGGCACTGGAGGTGCCTACTACTACGTGCAGGCCGCTGACGACGACCAGGAGTAGTTAGGAGGTCCCAGGCAGGAGGCCTTGCCTCTTCGATCGTTGCTACTTTTGTGCTAGCCTTCTTAAGGCAAAACTTGTTTAACTTATGTCTGTGCTCAGATATTGTTGCTTCCGCTGACTCGTCTGTGATCGAGCACTTGTATTCGAGCCCTCGAGGCCCCTGGCTTGTATTATGATGCTTGTATGACTTATTTATGTTGTAGAGTTGTGTTGTGATATCTTCCCGTGAGTCCCTGATCGTGATCGTACACATTTGCGTGCATGATTAGTGTACGGTCAAATCGGGGGCGTCACAAGTTGGTATCAGAGCCGACTGCCTGTAGGAAACCCCCTTCCACACTCCTTGGCCGAAGTCGAGTCTAGACATTGCAAACTTTTACTAACATGGCTGTGCGGCTTACGGGCCCACGTCGCCATTGGGTGGTACTAGTATCTTTTACTCCTCGACCTTTACTCTGGGACTCTGAACTCTCTTCTACTCGGGTTAAACGAATTTACTAACTCTAACACTAGGATCCCGTGACCGCGTTCACCCCAAAGATGGATAAGCCATAGTTGTTTCTTAGAATAGTATTTTGAACAATTCACACACTGTCAATTGACTCCTTTGAAACGTCTTTGCTTTCAGATGGAACCCTCGAGGCAGGTCGTGCGCCACACGACGGCCATTGGTGCCTCGGGATCACCTGCGGTGCTAGCTGAGATGATGACCTATCTGGGTTATCGCTGGCACCCTGAGTACACCGTCTACGAGGAGTACCAGGACTTTAACCAGGAGCAGTACCGTGCCATCGTCCACCTCTACTCTTGGGAGTACGACTCCACTACTGTGCTGCACACCGCACATGGTGTTGGTGTGACCATCGATATGGCTGTCCACGATGCAGCCTATGCTGCTCTAACACGTCTTCGTGGAGAGTATCGGGAGTTGGACACCTCCCCTTTCAGGCACATTGCTATCGCCTCTGATGTTGGTGCAGAGGGATACTATACTGCTGCCTACTCCACTGTCACCCGAGAGCCCTTCTACCATCAGCACCTGGTTCTGCATGCTGATGGGCTGGATCGAGCTAACCGAGCACTTCGCCACGAGATGTACACCACCCGTCAGCACCTTTACCGTGCTCTGACGCTGCTGCACCCCTTTGTCCGGTCTAGACAGGTACCGCGTTCTGCGATCTACCCAGCCAGGACCGTGATGCCCCACGGTGTCGGTTGGCCAGAGGTGGGAGGCTACTCTCCCGCACTTGGTCCTCTTCTGCCACCTGAGCGTCGGGCTCTACACCTGAGTATCCGCGGCCCCCAGTCTGCTGACGTGGAGGGCTATCCGTTGCCTCACTACCAGCTGTCGGGCTACGATTACCTCCACAGTACCTCTTGGGACTGATGTAGGCTTGTTTGTAGTGTTAAAGGCATTCGCCGCGAGCCTGTGTGCCGCCTATGATGTTTTAGTCTATGTACTGAACTCTGTGTACTGAACTCTATGCATGACCCCTTTTGTAAGCTATGCCGACTACTATGTAGTAGCTATCGTGCTCCTTTCATTATGCATGTTTCATCATGAATGATTCTTGTCATTGCCAATTTTCTCAATGCTGAACTACCCCTGTTATATATTAGCAGGATGGTTAGACCAGGTGGTCGTGGTCGTGGTGGCGATGCCCCACCACCACCTGAGTACATGGCTGGTATGATCCAACAGTTCGAACTGAACCGCCAATTCATGGAAAATATGATGGCTCAGTTTCCTCGCCCCAATATGAACCAGCAGCAAGCCCAAGTGACTCTTCAAGAATTCATACGCCTCAACCCAACCATCTACCGCAGCTCAACTCAGCCTTTGGATGCTGATGACTGGCTCCGTGACATCACCTATGAGATGGAGTCTGCTGATGTAGCCCCTGCCAGCTATGTCAATTTTGCTTCCTTCTTCTTGAAGGGACCCGCAGCTCAATGGTGGGACAGCCATAGGCGTACTCTGCCAGCTGGAACAATCATCACCTGGCCAGACTTCCAAGCTGCTTTCCGTGCCCGCTTCATTCCTCAGGGAGTCATGGACCGGAAGAAGCGTGAGTTCCGCAACCTCACCCAAGGCAACAAAACTGTCGAAGCTTATCAGCGGGAGTTTCTGGACTTGTCCCGCTATGCTGAAGAAGACATTGCAACTGATGCACGCAGACAGGAGAAGTTCCGTGATGGACTACAAGCTGACATCAAGCTCGCACTTCTAGTGCATGACTTTGCCGATTTCGCCACCTTGGTGAATAAGGCCATCAATGTCGAGACTGGTCTGCAGGAATACCAGAGCTCTCAGAGGCGCAACCGTGACACGGGCTCATCTTCGGGCTCGCCCTCACAGAAGCGTAAGATATGGATCCCAAACAGCATGTATCGTCCAAATGCACCTGCTCCCAGGAAATCTTATGCTGCACCGCGTCTGCCTCCTCCACCATCTAAGCAGTCAAAGCTACCAGCTCCCCCACCTGGGGCTCCTGTTCCCACTCCCGATAATGGTCTGTGCTTCAAGTGTGGTCAACCGGGTCACTTTGCCAGGAACTGCTATCAGAACCAGAATCAACTGGCCCTTCCAGCAGCTGGCCGTGGTAACAACCAGCCCCGCAACAACAATGCTAAGTCTCATGGTCGTGCTCATGCCAACCACGTTGATCTCAGCGAAGCTCAAGACCAGCCTGCTACTGTGATGGATACACTCCTCGTAAATTCAGTACCAGCATCCGTTTTATTTGATACAGGAGCATCCCATTCATTCATATCAGCAGAATTTGCATTCCTGCATGGCATTAATTACGAAGAGATAAACACTCCGATAGTGGTACACACCCCTGCGGGCCAATGTCAAACCACTATGGTTAGTCACGATGTTACTGTTGAAATTGAAGGACTGGAATTTCTTGTCTCTCCCATCGTGCTGAAGTCCTGTAGCATTGATCTCATTCTGGGAATGAATTGGTTAAAAGCGCATACTGCTTCAATCGTTTGCACCACTAAGACCGTCCATCTGCTACACCCTTCAGATGAGATAGTTACTTACCAAGCCCATCTGGTGCAAAATGCCGAGGCAAGGCTCTATGCATTGAATGCATTGAACGCTGCACCACTCGAGGGCATTGAAAACATTCCCGTCGTGCGTGAATTCCTCGACGTCTTCCCTGAAGAACTTCCAGGGATTCCCCCTGCTAGAGCTGTCGAATTCATCATCGACTTGAAACCAGGCACCACTCCTATAGCAAAGCGACCCTACAAAATGCCGCCGCATGAACTCCTTGAGCTTAAGGAGGAAATCGACAAGTCTCTTCGCAAAGGATTCATTCGTCCAAGTTGCTCTCCTTGGGGAGCACCTTCTCTCTTTGTCAAGAAGAAGGACGGGACAAACCGGTTAGTTCAAGACTACCGTCCTATAAACCAAGCTACCATTCAGAATAAATACCCTCTTCCTCGGATCAATGATCTGTATGATCAACTGGCGGGTTCGTCAGTGTTCTCTAAGCTCGACTTGAGGTTGGGCTACCACCAGATCCGTGTTCGCGAAGAGGATATCCCAAAGACCGCCTTCGTGACTCGCTATGGTTCATACGAGTACACTGTCATGTCTTTCGGTTTAACCAATGCTCCAGCCACCTTCTCTCGTCTGATGAACTACATATTCATGGATTACCTCGACAAGTTCGTCGTGGTTTATCTGGATGATATCCTGATATTTTCCAGGAACGAAGAAGAACATGCGGAACATCTCCGACTTGTGCTGGAAAAGCTACGAGAACATCAACTATATGCCAAGTTCTCCAAATGTGAATTCTGGCTACCGGAAGTAACCTATCTTGGGCATGTCATCTCTAAGGATGGTATTGCCGTCAACCCTGAACGAGTTCAGGCTATTCTTGATTGGACTCCTCCCAAGAACGTTAAGCAAGTCAGAAGTTTTCTCGGTCTCGCCAGCTATTGCCGTCGATTCGTCGAGAACTTCTCTAAGATCGCCAGGCCTCTGACTAACCTGTTGCATAAGGGTGTCAAGTTCCAATGGACAGACAAATGTCAGGAAAGTTTCCAGGCACTCAAAGACAAGTTGACTTCTGCCCCAGTTCTAGCTCCACCTGATACTAAGAAGGACTTCGTCATTTACTGCGACGCTTCCCGTCAAGGGTTAGGCTGTGTCCTAATGCAAGACCGCAAAGTGATTGCTTATGCCTCTCGACAATTGCGCCCTCACGAAGAGAACTACCCAGTTCACGACCTCGAACTTGCTGCAGTCATTCATGCGCTAAAGCAGTGGCGACATTACCTTCTCGGTAATCGTTGCGAGATCTTCACTGACCACCAAAGTCTGAAGTATCTGTTTACTCAGCCAGATCTGAACCTCCGCCAGCAGAGATGGATGGAGCTTGTTGCAGACTTTGACTTGGGTATTTCCTATACGCCAGGCAAGGCTAATGTAATGGCTGATGCCTTGAGCCGCAAGTCTTACTGCAACCACCTCCAGGTTCGCAAAGTTCAGCCCTCGCTTGTTGAAGAATTCAGGAAGCTGAACCTCCATATTGTTCCTCCGGGTGCACTCGCTCCCCCTCCTAAGGAGTTTCGCAAGATGAACCTCCACGTTGTTGCCCAGGGTTCCCTCAATACCCTAGTTGCTAAACCAGATCTCGAGGACAGCATCAAAAGGCTACAGAAGTATGACTCTGAAGCCTACAAGATTAAGCGCTACCTCGCAGAAGGAAAGCCCTCATTCTTCACCATTTCTGAAGATGGCACCCTATACTTCAAGGGCCGCCTAGTGGTGCCTTGTACAGAGAAAAACCTGGATATGACACAGGAAGTTATGAAAGAAGCTCATGATACGCCTCTATGTATCCATCCTGGTAGTACAAAGATGTACCAAGACATCCGTCAGAGATTCTGGTGGACTAATATGAAGCAAGACATTGCTCGTTATGTTGCTGAGTGTGACGTTTGCCGTCGAATCAAAGCAGAACATCAAAGGCCTGCTGGAACTCTGCAACCTATCTCTATTCCTGAATGGAAATGGGACCATGTTGAAATGGACTTCGTCACTGGATTTCCCAAATCACAGAAAGGTAATGATGCTATTCTTGTCGTCATTGACCGGCTTTCCAAAGTTGCACATTTCCTGGCAGTCAAAGAAACGTTCACTGCTAGCCAGTTGGCAACGCTCTATATGTCCAGGATTGTTTCACTCCACGGTATTCCATTGGTTATCAGTTCAGACCGTGGTAGCTTATTCACTTCAAGATTCTGGGCAAGTTTCCAAGAAGCAATGGGAACTCATCTGTCATTCAGTACTGCGTTTCATCCTCAATCGCAAGGACAAGTTGAACGCGTCAACCAAGTTCTCGAAGACATGCTTCGAGCTTGCGTTATTTCCTTCGGCAAGAAATGGGAGGAATCTCTCCCGTATGCCGAGTTCTCTTATAATAATAGCTATCAAGCTAGTCTGAAGATGGCCCCCTTCGAAGTGTTATATGGACGAAAGTGCCGAACCCCCCTGAACTGGTCAGAAACTAGGGAACGTCCACTCTTCGGTCCGGATATTATCCAAGATGCCGAAGAACAAGTCCGCATTATTCGCGAGAATCTCAAGACTGCTCAGTCACGTCAGAAGAGTCAGTATGACCGTCATCATAAAGACATGGTCTATCAACCTGGCGAAAAGGCTTATCTTCGAGTCACACCTATGAAGGGTGCTCACCGCTTCGGGATCAAGGGCAAACTAGCTCCTCGCTATATTGGCCCATTCACTATTCTCGAAAGGCGTGGAAAAGTGGCATACCAACTGGAGCTACCGCCGAACCTTTCTCAGGTTCACGATGTGTTCCATGTGTCACAGCTCCGCCGTTGCTTCAAGGATCCAATCCGAGCTGTGGATCATGAAGTGCTCGAATTGCAGCAAGACCTCTCCTATAAGGAGCATCCGGTCCGCATTCTCGACCAAGCTGAACGCCGCACACGTCAGAAGACGATCAAGTTTCTCAAAGTCCAGTGGTCGCACCATTCTGAAGATGAGGCCACTTGGGAACGAGAGGATCGTCTGCGCGAAGAATACCCCGCACTGTTTCCTTCTACCTCCTAAATCTCGGGACGAGATTTCTTGTAGTGAAGGAGATTTGTAACACCCTGAGAATCATGCTACAGTAACTCCCTGTGATTAAACTAATCATGTTGCTAAACAGGGCTTGATCACATTTGAATCACCTTCCTTTTCAAACTCCTAGTTCAAACTTCAAATATAATTAAAGTGAAAAGTAAAAGTATTCAAAAACTCAAACAAAAATGTTCAGTGGGTGCCAAATATTACACTGGTAATTATGGTGGAGAAAACACATTTTTATAAAATACCTAAATACTTTTAAATGAAATAAAACAGAAAAGGAAATAAGCAAATAAAAAGAAAACAGAAAACAGAAACAGAGCAGGAAAAGAAAAAAAAGGAGTAGGCCTTCC
>NC_057805.1:446256023-446269457 GCF_018294505.1 Triticum aestivum | reverse complement strand
AGAGGCTGACATGTGGGTCCCACTGGACCCACCTGTCTGGTTTGACTGGTCAGCCGACCTGTTGACTTGCTGACGTCAGCATTGCCTCATGCTGACGTCATAATTCATTTTTCTGAATATAAATAATTCCAGAAATTCAAATAAACTTTGAAAATTCATATCTTTTAAACCGTAACTCGGATGAAAATGTTTTCTATATGAAAGTTGCTCAGAACGACGAGACGAATCCAAATACGCAGTCCGTTCATCCACCACACCTCCCTAACCTATCGAACTAGCAACTTTCCCCCTCCGGTCCGTCTGTCCGAAAACGCGAAACATCGGGAATACCTCCCGGATGTTCCCCCCCTTCACCGGTAACACCTACTGTCGCGTTAGGACACCCCTAGCACCGCTCACTGTCATGTCACGCATCGTCATGCTTATGTTTGCATTGTATTTACTGTTTCTTCCCCCTCTTCTCTCCGGTAGACTACGAGACCGCCACTGCTGCTGCCCAGTTCGACTACGGAGTCGACGACCCCTCCTACTTGCCAGAGCAACCAGGCAAGCCCCCCGCTTGATCACCAGATATCGCCTACTCTTCTCTATACTGCTTGCATTAGAGTAGTGTAGCATGTTACTGCTTTTCGATATCCTATCCTGATGCATAGCCTATCCTTGCTACTACTGTTGTTACCTTTACCTGCAATCCTACATGCTTAGTATAGGATGCTAGTTTTCCATCAGTGGCCCTACATTCTTGTCCGTCTGCTGTGCTATACTATCAGGCCGTGATCACCTGGGCGGTGATCACGGGTATATACTTATATACTATATACATGACACATGTGATGACTAAAGTCGGGTCGGCTCGTAGGAGTACCCGCAAGTGGATCCTTGTGGCGGAGCGACAGGGCAGGTTGAGACCGCCTAGGTGAGAGGTGGGCCTGGCCCTGGTCGGCGTTCGCGGATACTTAACACGCTTAACGAGATCTTGGTATTTGATCTGAGTCTGGCCATTTGGTCTATACGCACTAACCATCTACGCGGGAGTAGTTATGGGTATCCCGGCGTCGTGGTATCAGCCGAAGCCTTCGTGACGTCAGCGACTGAGTGGCGCGCGCCGTGTTGGACCGCTTTGACGTAACCGCCGTGATCGTGTGGGTTGCTAGGTCTGCTCGCGGCCGCGTTCGCAACGTGCAGGTGTGCATAGGGCGATGGGCCCAGACCCCTGCGCGCATAGGTTTAGACCGGCGTGCTGACCTCTCTGTTGAGCCTAGGTGGGGCTGCGACGTGTTGATCTTACGAGGCCGGGCATGACCCAGGAAAGTGTGTCCGGCCAATTGGGATCGAGCGTGTTGGGTTATGTGGTGCACCCCTGCAGGGAAGTTTATCTATTCGAATAGCCGTGTCCCTCGGTAAAAGGACGACCCGGAGTTGTACCTTGACCTTATGACAACTAGAACTGGATACTGAATAAAATACACCCTTCCAAGTGCCAGATACAACCCGGTGATCGCTCTCTAACAGGGAGACGAGGAGGGGATTGCCGGGTAGGATTATGCTATGCGATGCTACTTGGAGGACTTCACTCTATTCTCTTCTATATGCTGCAAGATGGAGATGACCAGAAGCGTAGTCTTCGACAGGACTAGCTATCCCCCTTTTAATTCTGGCATTCTGCAGTTCAGTCCACTGATATGCCCCTTTACACATATACCCATGCATATGTAGTGTAGCTCCTTGCTTGCGAGTACTTTGGATGAGTACTCACGGTTGCTTCTCTCCCTCTTTTTCCCCCTTTTCTTTCTATCTGGTTGTCGCAACCAGATGTTGGAGTCCAGGAGCCAGACGCCACCGTCGACGACGACACCTACGGCACTGGAGGTGCCTACTACTACGTGCAGGCCGCTGACGACGACCAGGAGTAGTTAGGAGGTCCCAGGCAGGAGGCCTTGCCTCTTCGATCGTTGCTACTTTTGTGCTAGCCTTCTTAAGGCAAAACTTGTTTAACTTATGTCTGTGCTCAGATATTGTTGCTTCCGCTGACTCGTCTGTGATCGAGCACTTGTATTCGAGCCCTCGAGGCCCCTGGCTTGTATTATGATGCTTGTATGACTTATTTATGTTGTAGAGTTGTGTTGTGATATCTTCCCGTGAGTCCCTGATCGTGATCGTACACATTTGCGTGCATGATTAGTGTACGGTCAAATCGGGGGCGTCACAAGTTGGTATCAGAGCCGACTGCCTGTAGGAAACCCCCTTCCACACTCCTTGGCCGAAGTCGAGTCTAGACATTGCAAACTTTTACTAACATGGCTGTGCGGCTTACGGGCCCACGTCGCCATTGGGTGGTACTAGTATCTTTTACTCCTCGACCTTTACTCTGGGACTCTGAACTCTCTTCTACTCGGGTTAAACGAATTTACTAACTCTAACACTAGGATCCCGTGACCACATTGCCCCCAAAGTTGGATAAGCCATAGTTGTTTCTTAGAATAGTATTTTGAACAATTCACACACTGTCAATTGACTCCTTTGAAACGTCTTTGCTTTCAGATGGAACCCTCGAGGCAGGTCGTGCGCCACACGACGGCCATTGGTGCCTCGGGATCACCTGCGGTGCTAGCTGAGATGATGACCTATCTGGGTTATCGCTGGCACCCTGAGTACACCGTCTACGAGGAGTACCAGGACTTTAACCAGGAGCAGTACCGTGCCATCGTCCACCTCTACTCTCGGGAGTACGACTCCACTACTGTGCTGCACACCGCATATGGTGTTGGTGTGACCATCGATATGGCTGTCCACGATGCAGCCTATGCTGCTCTGACACGTCTTCGTGGAGAGTATCGGGAGTTGGACACCTCCCCTTTCAGGCACATTGCTATCGCCTCTGATGTTGGTGCGGAGGGATACTATACTGCTGCCTACTCCACTGCCACCCGGGAGCCCTTCTACCATCAGCACCTGGTTCTGCATGCTGATGGGCTGGATCGAGCTAACCGAGCTCTTCGCCACGAGATGTACACCACCCGTCAGCACCTTTACCGTGCTCTGACGCTACTGCACCCCTTTGTCCGGTCTGGACAGGTACCGCGTACTGCGATCTACCCAGCCAGGACCGTGATGCCCCACGGTGTTGGTTGGCCAGAGGTGGGAGGCTACTCTCCCGCACTTGGTCCTCTTCTGCCACCTGAGCGTCGGGCTCTACACTTGAGTATCCGCGGCCCCCAGTCTGCTGACGTCGAGGGCTATCCGTTGCCTCACTACCAGCTGTCGGGCTACGATTACCTCCACAGTACCTCTTGGGACTGATGTAGGCTTGTTTGTAGTGTTAAAGGCATTCGCCGCGAGCCTGTGTGCCGCCTATGATGTTTTAGTCTATGTACTGAACTCTGTGTACTGAACTCTATGCATGACCCCTTTTGTAAGCTATGCCGACTACTATGTAGTAGCTATCGTGCTCCTTTCATTATGCATGTTTCATCATGAATGATTCTTGTCATTGCAAATTTTCTAAATGCTGAACTACCCCTGTTATATATTAGCAGGATGGTTAGACCAGGTGGTCGTGGTCGTGGTGGCGATGCCCCACCACCACCTGAGTACATGGCTGGTATGATCCAACAGTTTGAACTGAACCGCCAATTCATGGAAAATATGATGGCTCAGTTTCCTCGCCCCAATTTGAACCAACAGCCAGCTCAAGTGACTCTTCAAGATTTCATACGCCTCAACCCAACCATCTACCGCAGCTCAACTCAGCCTCTGGATGCTGATGACTGGCTCCGTGACATCACCTATGAGATGGAGTCTGCTGATGTAGCCCCTGCCAGCTATGTCAATTTTGCTTCCTTCTTCTTGAAGGGACCCGCAGCTCAATGGTGGGACAGCCACAGGCGTACTCTGCCAGCTGGAACAATCATCACCTGGCCAGACTTCCAAGCTGCTTTCCGTGCCCGCTTCATTCCTCAAGGAGTCATGGACCGGAAGAAGCGTGAGTTCCGCAACCTCACCCAAGGCAACAAATCTTTCGAAGCTTATCAGCGGGAGTTTCTGGACTTGTCCCGCTATGCTGAAGAAGACATTGCAACTGATGCACGCAGACAGGAGAAGTTCCGTGATGGCCTTCAAGCTGACATCAAGCTCGCACTTCTAGTGCATGACTTTGCTGATTTCGCCACCTTGGTGAACAAGGCCATCAATGTCGAAACTGGTCTGCAGGAATACCAGAGCTCTCACAGGCGCAACCGTGACACGGGCTCATCTTCGGGTTCGCCCGCACAGAAGCGTAAGATATGGATCCCGAACAGCACGTACCGTCCAAATGCATCTGCCCCAAGGCAGACCTATGCTGCACCTCGTCTGCCTCCACCACCATCTAGGCAGACAAGACTTCCAGCTCCACCATCCCAAGCTCCGGTTCCCACTCCCAATAATGGTCTGTGCTACAAGTGTGGACAACCCGGTCACCGTGCTAGGGACTGCCATCAGAATCAGAATCAACTTGCCCTTCCAGCAACGGGCCGTGGTAACAACCAGCCCCGCAGCAACAATGCTAAGCCTTATGGTCGTGCTCATGCCAACCACGTTGATCTCAACGAAGCTCAAGACCAGCCTGCTACTGTGATGGGTACACTCCTCGTAAATTCAGTACCAGCATCCGTTTTATTTGATACAGGTGCATCGCATTCATTCATGTCAGAAGATTTTGCATACAAGCACGACGTTAAATGTGAGGAGATGAACACCTCTGTATTGGTCAAAACCCCCGTGGGACAGTGTCAAACCTCCTTGGTTGGCATCGATGTCCCCGTGGAAATCGAAGGGCTGGAATTCTATGCCTCTCCCATTATCCTGAAGTCGTCTAACATCGACCTCATTTTGGGTATGGATTGGTTGAAAGCGCATACTGTTTCTATAGTTTGCGCCACTAAGACCGTCCATCTGCTACACCCTTCTGATGAAATAGTTGCTTACCAAGCTCATCTGGTGCAAAATGCCGAGGCAAGGCTTTACGCATTGAATGCCTTGAACGCTGCACCACTCGAGGGCATTGAAAACATTCCCGTCGTGCGTGAATTCCTCGACGTCTTCCCTGAAGGATTCCCCCTGCTAGAGCTGTCGAATTCATCATCGACTTGAAACCAGGCACCACTCCCATAGCCAAGCGACCCTACAAAATGCCGCCGCATGAACTCCTTGAGCTTAAGGAGGAAATCGACAAGTCTCTTCGCAAAGGATTCATTCGCCCAAGTTGCTCTCCTTGGGGAGCACCTTCTCTCTTTGTCAAGAAGAAGGATGGGACTAACCGATTGGTTCAAGACTACCGTCCTATAAACCAAGCTACCATTCAGAATAAATACCCTCTTCCTCGGATCAATGATCTGTATGATCAACTGGCGGGTTCGTCAGTGTTCTCTAAGCTCGACTTGAGGTTGGGCTACCACCAGATCCGTGTTCGCGAAGAGGATATCCCAAAAACCGCCTTCGTGACTCGCTATGGTTCATACGAGTACACCGTCATGTCTTTCGGTTTAACCAATGCTCCAGCCACCTTCTCTCGTCTGATGAACTATATATTCATGGATTACCTCGACAAGTTCGTCGTGGTTTATCTGGATGATATCCTGGTATTCTCCAAGAACGAAGAAGAACATGCTGAACATCTTCGTCTTGTGCTGGAAAAACTACGAGAACATCAACTATATGCCAAGTTCTCTAAATGTGAATTCTGGCTACCGGAAGTAACCTATCTGGGGCATGTCATCTCTAAGGATGGTATTGCCGTCAACCCCGAGCGAGTTCAGGCTATTCTTGATTGGACTCCTCCCAAGAACGTTAAGCAAGTCAGAAGTTTTCTCGGTCTCGCCAGCTATTGCCGTCGATTTGTCGAGAACTTCTCTAAGATCGCCAGGCCTCTGACTACCCTGTTGCATAAGGGTGTCAAGTTCCAATGGACAGACAAATGTCAGGAAAGTTTCCAGGCACTCAAAGACAAGTTGACTTCTGCCCCAGTTCTAGCTCCACCTGATACTAAGAAGGACTTCGTCATTTACTGCGACGCTTCCCGTCAAGGGTTAGGCTGTGTCCTAATGCAAGACCGCAAAGTGATTGCTTATGCCTCTCGACAATTGCGCCCTCACGAAGAGAACTACCCAGTTCACGACCTCGAACTTGCTGCCGTCATTCATGCGCTGAAGCAGTGGCGACATTACCTTCTCGGTAATCGTTGCGAGATCTTCACCGACCACCAAAGTCTGAAGTATCTGTTTACTCAGCCAGACCTGAACCTCCGTCAGCAGAGATGGATGGAGCTTGTCGCAGACTTTGACTTGGGTATTTCCTATACGCCAGGCAAGGCTAATGTAATGGCTGATGCCTTGAGCCGCAAGTCTTACTGCAACCACCTCCAGGTTCACAAAGTTCAGCCCTCGCTTGTTGAAGAATTTAGGAAGCTGAACCTCCATATTGTTCCTCCGGGTGCACTCGCTCCCCCTCCTAAGGAGTTTCGAAAGATGAACCTCCACGTTGTTGCCCAGGGTTCCCTCAATACCCTAGTTGCTAAACCAGATCTCGAGGACAGCATCAGAAGGCTACAGAAGTATGACTCTGAAGCCTACAAGATTAAGCGCTACCTCGCAGAAGGAAAGCCCTCATTCTTCACCATTTCTGAAGATGGCACCCTATACTTCAAGGGCCGCCTAGTGGTGCCTTGTACAGAGAAAAACCTGGATATGACACAGGAAGTTATGAAAGAAGCTCATGATACGCCTCTATGTATCCATCCTGGTAGTACAAAGATGTACCAAGACATCCGTCAGAGATTCTGGTGGACTAATATGAAGCAAGACATTGCTCGTTATGTTGCTGAGTGTGACGTTTGCCGTCGAATCAAAGCAGAACATCAAAGGCCTGCTGGAACTCTGCAACCTATCTCTATTCCTGAATGGAAATGGGACCATGTTGAAATGGACTTCGTCACTGGATTTCCCAAATCACAGAAAGGTAATGATGCTATTCTTGTCGTCATTGACCGGCTTTCCAAAGTTGCACATTTCCTGGCAGTCAAAGAAACGATCACTGCTAGCCAGTTGGCAACG
The DNA here is from genome assembly GCF_018294505.1 of Triticum aestivum. NCBI lineage: Eukaryota > Viridiplantae > Streptophyta > Magnoliopsida > Poales > Poaceae > Triticum > Triticum aestivum. The sequence goes on along the minus strand of NC_057805.1, from coordinate 446,262,369 downwards.
CTCTATATGTCCAGGATTGTTTCACTCCACGGTATTCCATTGGTTATCAGTTCAGACCGTGGTAGCTTATTCACTTCAAGATTCTGGGCAAGTTTCCAAGAAGCTATGGGAACTCATCTGTCATTCAGTACTGCGTTTCATCCTCAATCGCAAGGACAAGTTGAACGCGTCAACCAAGTTCTCGAAGACATGCTTCGAGCTTGCGTTATTTCCTTCGGCAAGAAATGGGAGGAATCTCTCCCGTATGCTGAGTTCTCTTATAATAATAGCTATCAAGCTAGTCTGAAGATGGCCCCCTTCGAAGTGTTATATGGACGAAAGTGCCGAACCCCTCTGAACTGGTCAGAAACTGGGGAACGTCCACTCTTCGGTCCGGATATTATCCAAGATGCCGAAGAACAAGTCCGCATTATTCGCGAGAATCTCAAGACTGCTCAGTCATGTCAGAAGAGTCAGTATGACCGTCATCATAAAGACATGGTCTATCAACCTGGCGAAAAGGCTTATCTTCGAGTCACACCTATGAAGGGTGCTTACCGCTTCGGGATCAAGGGCAAACTAGCTCCTCGCTATATTGGCCCATTCACTATTCTCGAAAGGCGTGGAAAAGTGGCATACCAACTGGAACTACCGCCGAACCTTTCTCAGGTTCACGATGTGTTCCATGTGTCACAGCTCCGCCGATGCTTCAAGGATCCAATCCGAGCTGTGGATCATGAAGTGCTCGAATTGCAGCAAGACCTCTCCTATAAGGAGCATCCGGTCCGCATTCTCGACCAAGCTGAACGCCGCACACGTCAGAAGGCGATCAAGTTTCTCAAAGTCCAGTGGTCGCACCATTCTGAAGATGAGGCCACTTGGGAACGAGAGGATCGTCTGCGCGAAGAATACCCCGCACTGTTTCCTTCTACCTCCTAAATCTCGGGACGAGATTTCTTGTAGTGGAGGAGATTTGTAACACCCTGAGAATCATGCTACAGTAACCCCCTGTGATTAAGCTAATCATGTTGCTAAACAGGGCTTGATCACATTTGAATCACCTTCCTTTCAAACTCCTAGCTCAAACTTCAAATATAATTAAAGTGAAAAATAAAAGTTTTCAAAAATTCAAACAAAAATGTTCAGTGGGTGCTAAATAATACACTGGTAATTATGGTGGAGAAAACTCCTTTTTATAAAATGCCTAAATACTTTAAATGAAATAAAGCAGAAAAGGAAATAAACAAATAAAAAGAAAACAGAAAACAGAAACAGTCAGAGAAAAAAAAAGGGGAGCAGGCCTTCCCCCCCCACTAGACCCGTGGCCCATCTGCACCGAACCCCCCCGGCCCAAACTGGGCCGCACCCCCGCGCCCCCGGCCCAGCCCACCTCCTCCCTCGCCCCTTCCCTGTTCCCCCGACCCGGTCGGAACAGGGGCGCGCTGCCGCCGCACCACCTCGCCGGCGGTGAACCCCGCGAGAGGATAAGGGCGCCAGCGGCCCCCGCTTCCTCGGGCCTCCCTCCCACTCACCCCGCTCTCCCTCTCGGCCCCCGCGCCTCCCTCTTCCCTCCCCCGGATCCGCGCCGCTCTCCTCTGCCCCACGCCCGACGCGCTCGCCGCCGTTCCCGTCGTTCACGCGGCCACCGTGCCCCACTCGCCACCTCGCCATGTCGTACGACGTCGCCGCCCTCGACTACACCCCCTCCGCCTCTCCATCGAAGCTCGGAGCCACTACAACGACCTCTCCGAGCTCGCCTTCATCTTCGGACGCCGGCGACCCCCTTCTTCCCCGGCGACGACCTGCTGCTACTAAGCCACCCACGGGCCTTTCTTGCGCCACGCGGTGAGCTCCTCTACCTCCTCCCCCACTCCGCTAGCTCGCCCACGCTCCCTAGCTTTTCCCCCACGCGCGCCCGAACGCCGCGCCGCGGAGCTCGCCGCCGGCGGGTCTCCGGTGACCAAATTGTCACGGGCTCAAGCTCACAGCGCTCCCCACCGCACGTAGAAGCTCCCCAGCCCCTCCGCTTGCTCGACCGCCTGCCGTAGCCCTGTTTCCGTCGGGCACCCGTGCGCGCCGCCGCCTCCGCCGCTCGCCGGCGCCGATTCCGGCCGAGTCCGGCGAAGCCCCGGCCACCCCTGGATGCGGCGCTGCGAGTTCTTTCGAATGGGCCTAGCCCCGTTCCTCCCCGAGCCCCGTAGCGCAATTCCGGCCAACTCCGGCGAGGGACCGCCGCGGTTTTGGTCGCCGGAGTTGCGCCGGCGCCGGCCGCCGACGTGGCACACCTGGGGCCACCCCCTGGGTCACTACCAGTGGCCCCCACGGGCCCCAGTTGACTGGGTTGACCCAGCCAACTGCTGACTGGGCAGGCCCAGTCACTGACATGCGGGCCCCGCCGCAAAAATTAAAAAAAGAAAATGTTTTATAAATAAAAATAATTAGTTTAATTAATCTCTCACTGACAGGTGGGCCCAGTAGTTAATTAACTAAAAACTAATTAGTTTAATCCTCTGTTAACCCACTGTCTATGACAGGTGGGTCCCCCTTGTCAGTTTGACCAGTCAACCCGGACTGTTGACCGCTGACGTCACTCATACGTCATGCTGACGTCATATCCCTTTTTGTGTTAATTAAATAATTCCAGAAATTCAAATAAACTTTGAAAATTCATATCTTTTAAACCGTAACTCGGATGAAAATGTTTTCTATATGAAAGTTGCTCAGAACGACGAGACGAATCCGGATACGCAGTCCGTGCGTCCACCACACCTCCCTAACATATCGGACTCGCAACTTTCCCCCTCCGGTCCTTCTGTCCGAAAACGCAAAACATCGGGAATACTTTCCCGGATGTTCCCCCCCTTCACCGGTACCACCTACTGTCGCGTGAGGACACCCCTAGCACCGCTCACTGTCATGTCACGCATCGTCATGCTTGTGTTTGCATTGTATTTACTGTTTCTTCCCCCTCTTCTCTCCGGTAGACTACGAGACCGACACTGCTGCTGCCCAGTTCGACTACGGAGTCGACGACCCCTCCTACTTGCCAGAGCAACCAGGCAAGCCCCCCCCTTGATCACCAGATATCGCCTACTCTCCTCTATACTGCTTGCATTAGAGTAGTGTAGCATGTTACTGCTTTTCGATATCCTATTCTGATGCATAGCCTATCCTTGCTACTACTGTTGATACCTTTACCTGCAATCCTACATGCTTAGTATAGGATGCTAGATTTCCATCAGTGGCCCTACATTCTTGTCCGTCTGCTGTGCTACACTATCGGGCCGTGAACACCTGGGCGGTGATCGTGGGTATATACTTATATACTATATACATGACACATGTGATGACTAAAGTCGGGTCGGCTCGTAGGAGTACCCGCAAGTGGATCTTTGTGGCGGAGCGACAGGGCAGGTTGAGACCGCCTAGGTAAGAGGTGGGCCTGGCCCTGGTCGGCGTTCGCGGATACTTAACACGCTTAACGAGATCTTGGTATTTGATCTGAGTCTGGCCATTTGGTCTATACGCACTAACCATCTACGTGGGAGTAGTTATGGGTATCCCGACGTCGTGGTATCAGCCGAAGCTCTTTTGACGTCAGCGACTGAGTGGCGCGCGCCGTGTTGGACCGCTTTGACGTAACCGCCGTGATCGTGTGGGTTGCTAGGTCTGCTCGCGGCCGCGTTCGCAACGTGCAGGTGTGCTTAGGGCGATGGGCCCAGACCCCTGTGCGCATAGGTTTAGACCGGCGTGCTGACCTCTCTGTTGAGCCTAGGTGGGGCTGCGATGTGTTGATCTTACGAGGCCGGGCATGACACAGGAAAGTGTGTCCGGCCAAATGGGATCGAGCGTGTTGGGTTATGTGGTGCACCCCTGCAGGGAAGTTTATCTATTCGAATAGCCGTGTCCCTCGGTAAAAGGACGACCCGGAGTTGTACCTTGAGCTTATGACAACTAGAACTGGATACTGAATAAAATACACCCTTCCAAGTGCCAGATACAACCCGGTGATCGCTCTCTAACAGGGCGACGAGGAGGGGATTGCCGGGTAGGATTATGCTATGCGATGCTACTTGGAGGACTTCACTCTATTCTCTTCTATATGCTGCAAGATGGAGATGACCAGAAGCGTAGTCTTCGACAGGACTAGCTATCCCCCTTTTAATTCTGGCATTCTGCAGTTCAGTCCACTGATATGCCCCTTTACACATATACCCATGCATATGTAGTGTAGCTCCTTGCTTGCGAGTACTTTGGATGAGTACTCACGGTTGCTTCTCTCCCTCTTTTTCCCCCTTTTCTTTCTATCTGGTTGTCGCAACCAGATGTTGGAGTCCAGGAGCCAGACGCCACCGTCGACGACGACACCTACGGCACTGGAGGTGCCTACTACTACGTGCAGGCCGCTGACGACGACCAGGAGTAGTTAGGAGGTCCCAGGCAGGAGGCCTTGCCTCTTCGATCGTTGCTACTTTTGTGCTAGCCTTCTTAAGGCAAAACTTGTTTAACTTATGTCTGTGCTCAGATATTGTTGCTTCCGCTGACTCGTCTGTGATCGAGCACTTGTATTCGAGCCCTCGAGGCCCCTGGCTTGTATTATGATGCTTGTATGACTTATTTATGTTGTAGAGTTGTGTTGTGATATCTTCCCGTGAGTCCCTGATCGTGATCGTACACATTTGCGTGCATGATTAGTGTACGGTCAAATCGGGGGCGTCACAAGTTGGTATCAGAGCCGACTGCCTGTAGGAAACCCCCTTCCACACTCCTTGGCCGAAGTCGAGTCTAGACATTGCAAACTTTTACTAACATGGCTGTGCGGCTTACGGGCCCACGTCGCCATTGGGTGGTACTAGTATCTTTTACTCCTCGACCTTTACTCTGGGACTCTGAACTCTCTTCTACTCGGGTTAAACGAATTTACTAACTCTAACACTAGGATCCCGTGACCGCGTTCACCCCAAAGATGGATAAGCCATAGTTGTTTCTTAGAATAGTATTTTGAACAATTCACACACTGTCAATTGACTCCTTTGAAACGTCTTTGCTTTCAGATGGAACCCTCGAGGCAGGTCGTGCGCCACACGACGGCCATTGGTGCCTCGGGATCACCTGCGGTGCTAGCTGAGATGATGACCTATCTGGGTTATCGCTGGCACCCTGAGTACACCGTCTACGAGGAGTACCAGGACTTTAACCAGGAGCAGTACCGTGCCATCGTCCACCTCTACTCTCGGGAGTACGACTCCACTACTGTGCTGCACACCGCATATGGTGTTGGTGTGACCATCGATATGGCTGTCCACGATGCAGCCTATGCTGCTCTGACACGTCTTCGTGGAGAGTATCGGGAGTTGGACACCTCCCCTTTCAGGCACATTGCTATCGCCTCTGATGTTGGTGCGGAGGGATACTATACTGCTGCCTACTCCACTGCCACCCGGGAGCCCTTCTACCATCAACACCTGGTTCTGCATGCTGATGGGCTGGATCGAGCTAACCGAGCTCTTCGCCACGAGATGTACACCACCCGTCAGCACCTTTACCGTGCTCTGACGCTACTGCACCCCTTTGTCCGGTCTGGACAGGTACCGCGTACTGCGATCTACCCAGCCAGGACCGTGATGCCCCACGGTGTTGGTTGGCCAGAGGTGGGAGGCTACTCTCCCGCACTTGGTCCTCTTCTGCCACCTGAGCGTCGGGCTCTACACTTGAGTATCCGCGGCCCCCAGTCTGCTGACGTCGAGGGCTATCCGTTGCCTCACTACCAGCTGTTGGGCTACGATTACCTCCACAGTACCTCTTGGGACTGATGTAGGCTTGTTTGTAGTGTTAAAGGCATTCGCCGCGAGCCTGTGTGCCGCCCATGATGTTTTAGTCTATGTACTGAACTCTGTGTACTGAACTCTATGCATGACCCCTTTTGTAAGCTATGCCGACTACTATGTAGTAGCTATCGTGCTCCTTTCATTATGCATGTTTCATCATGAATGATTCTTGTCATTGCAAATTTTCTAAATGCTGAACTACCCCTGTTATATATTAGCAGGATGGTTAGACCAGGTGGTCGTGGTCGTGGTGGCGATGCCCCACCACCACCTGAGTACATGGCTGGTATGATCCAACAGTTTGAACTGAACCGCCAATTCATGGAAAATATGATGGCTCAGTTTCCTCGCCCCAATTTGAACCAACAGCCAGCTCAAGTGACTCTTCAAGATTTCATACGCCTCAACCCAACCATCTACCGCAGCTCAACTCAGCCTCTGGATGCTGATGACTGGCTCCGTGACATCACCTATGAGATGGAGTCTGCTGATGTAGCCCCTGCCAGCTATGTCAATTTTGCTTCCTTCTTCTTGAAGGG